>NC_135819.1:12395784-12682767 GCF_964213995.1 Mustelus asterias | reverse complement strand
GGATTCGAACCCAGAACATTAGCTGAGTTTCTGGATTAATAATCTAGCAATAATACCACTAGGCCATCGCCTCCCCGTAATTATGAGGCATGAAATGGGTGTATCAGTCTGCATGTACTTTATAACATAAATGTACTATGAAAGAAATAATTTGTGTTTACAAACTGCCTTTCACAACATTAGGACTTCTGACAATGTTTAACAGCCAATTAAGTTCTTTTAAAGTATAGCCACTACTTTAATGCAGATAAACAGCAGTCAATTTCACACACAGCAAGATCCCAGAAGCAGCAAGGGGATAAGTGACCAGGTGGTCAGTTTTATTGATACTGATCAACAGGTAGATGTCGATTATAGGATGGAGAACAGGAAAGCAAAGTGATATAGAGGATAATGTACAGATCGGAGAACGTTAAGTACAAAATAACAGATAGGCTTCAGGGCGGCAATTGTAGGATTGGGTTTACCACAACTAACTCAACTGTCAGACCTGCTGAGATTTTCCAGCATTTTCTCTTTCGGCTTGAGGGAGACAGTTGGCCTGTGGGAACATGTGCATATTTCTTCTACATTTTTAGTTTTACTATTTTAAAAGTTATTTCAGAATTTAAAACAGAACGCTTATGTTTTTCTGACAGGAAAGGACCTACAGACGTGATGACAGCTTTTACATTGGTCGCGACGGAAAAATCTGATCTGCTTATAATTTTCACTTTACGTTGGACTTTTCCGCAATGCAACCACGACTTTAAGGGAGGACTTATTGCAATCTCTGTGGTTGCGAGTTCCATATTCTCAAACACTATCTGGGTTTATTCCTTCCGGGATTTATTGGCGAAGCGGAAAGCCAGCTGAATTCTTGCCCATGGTTACCTGTTGAAGAGTGTACATATGGGAATGTTGAGGGAGGATTAGGGCAGCCCCCAGTAATAACCTGTCAGCACTAACTGGCTGAACTTACATTCAGTCAGGATGCTGGAATGTGCCCCGTGCTTGTGCGGCCATCCAACTAAGGAGTCACGGTGGCACAGTGGTTAGCACTGCTGCCCCTCAGTGCCAGGGACCCGGGTTCGATTCCTGGCTTGGGTCACTGTCTGTGTGGAGTTTCCACATTCTCCCCCGTGTCTGCGTGGGTTTCCTCCGGGCGCTCCGGTTTCCTCTCACAGTCCAAAGATGTGCAGGTTAAGTGGATTGGCCATGCTAAATTGCCCCTTAGTGTCCAAAGATGTGCGAGTTAGATGGATTGGCCATGCTAAATTGCCCCTTAGTGTCCAAAGATGGGCAGGTTAGGTGGATTGGCCATGGTAAATACATGGGGTTATGGGGATAGAACGGGGGGCGGTGGGGATGGCCCTGGGTGAGATGCTCTTTCGGTGAGTCGATGCAAATCACAATGGGTTGAATGGCCTCTTTCTGCGCTGTAGGGATTTGATGCTTAATGCTTTCCTTCATATAGGATAAAAGTAAAATCACTGTGGATGCTGGAAATCTGAAACAAAAACAGAAAATGTTGGAAAAACTCAGCAGGTCTGGCAGCCTCTGTGGAGAGAGAAACATTTTGAGTCTGTATGACGTATCAGGGAGAGAAAATTGGCCGAAATGTCAGTGACATTGCTGCAATCTACTCTAAATGAGCAGGAAGGATTCCTCAGCACTGGGAGCCTTGGGCTTTATTACTAGAAAAAAGCTATCTCATCCCCAATTTCAGACAGTTATGCTCTGTGACAAATGACAACACAGAAAGGATACTTGAGTGGGGCAGAATTTGCAGGTTAAGTTGCCATTAAAGAGCTTAGTCTGGAGATTTGGGATTAATTTTTAATGCTTCCTTCTCTTGTGCCACTAGTATCCCGTGGCCTCTCGCCTACTGCCGCGCAGTGACACAATTTTACAATGTGACACAATGTGGTGTGACCACAATTAGGGAGGCAGATCGAAGAAACTCACTGCCATCAGGATGAGTGCTGCTAACTTTATATTTTTAAAGTGCCATCAACTATGCGAGACCCAAACAGTCAATAGCACTGCGATATTGCAAAAGGAATTCCGGCTGAAACTCAGCTCTCCAGCGAGTAGTCAGCGGGAAGATATGCTGAGCCCACAGTCCATTCCTTGCATATTCTCCAGCTCCCCAATTGGATAAAGGGAACAAGGCCACTGCGGCCACCATTCCCATTAAGAGGTTTCTGTGGTATCTTAGCAACCTTATTGTTGACCTATGTATTAGTAACACGATGAGAATGCGGCTGAAACATGGGAGATAGAGAATTCCCCATCAGAGTGAAGGACCTCATTGTTCCCCTCCCCTCCAAACGTGGGGATGGGGCTTTCATAATGCAGCCAGCGAGAACCGACGTGTCTTCAGATTTTAAGGGGAATTCATTTAAGAATCTAGCAATGTCGTAGTCACTGTTCCACTGTATGTTGATGGTAATGTCAGGGCAGTAATGCAAAGTGATCCCCTCTCTGCCATACTGAAACAAGCATATTTCAGTCTCTCCCTCTCAATAGCTGCTACCCTTTCATCAATTACAGAGTGTAGTAGACATCTAGAAAGCAAGCAGAGGGAGGGTTAGTCAGTGCTGCCGGTGACATGGATGGATGTCAAGTTATTTTTCCCCATTTGTTGCCAGGTATAGTCAGATTGATTGCAGAATAAAGTATGCAACACAGGAAAATATTCAGTTGAGTCATAGATCATAGAATCCTACAGTGCAGAAGGAGGCCATTCAGCCTGCACCGACCACAATCCCAGCCAGGACCTAAACCCATAACCCCATGCATTTATCCTAGCAAGTCCCCCTGACACTAAGGGGCAATTTAGCATGGCCAATCCACCCAACCTGCACATCCTTGGACTGTGAGAGGAAACCGGAGCACCCGAAGGAAACCCACGCAGACACAGGGAGAATGTGGAAATCCTACACAGTGACCCAAGCCGGGAATCGAATCCGGGTCCCTGGCGCTGTGAGGCAGCAGCGCTAACCACTGTGCTACCCTGCCGCAGTGCCAGAGATGACTCAATAGATAGCACTCTTGCTCAGGTTGTGGGTCCAAGCCCCACTCTACAGACTTGCGTGTAAAATCTAGACTGAGACTCACAGCCAGTACTGAGGGAGAGCTACATTATGCTGGTGTTACAATCTTTCAGATCGCAGGCCCTGTCTCCCCTCTCAGGTGGGCATAAGAGACTTTACAAAACTGTTTCAGAAATCAAGAGTGTTCTTCCCAGTGTCCGAGGCAACATTTACCCCCAGTCAATATCATAAAGTTAGATGATCAATGCATCATCACTTAGCTGTTTGTGGGAATTTACTGCTGCTGCGTTTCCTACATTACAACAATAATGACACTTCCAAAGTATTTCACTGGCTGTGAAGTGTTTTGAGACATTCTGTTGTGGTGAAAGGCGCTATATAAATGCAAGTTTTTTTGCATTGCTGCAGCAAGAGCTGTGTTTATTTATTAGTGTCACAAGTAGGCTCACATGAAGTTACTGTGAAAATCCCCTAGTCACCACACTCTGGCGCTTGTTCAGGTTCTGTGGGAGAATTTAGCACGGCCAATGCACCTAACCGGCACGTTTTTCGGATTGTGAGGGGAAACTGGAGCACCCGGAGGAAACCCACGCAGACATGGGGAGAATGCGCAGACTCCACAGAGACAGTGACCCAAGCCGGGAATTGAACCCGGGTCCCTGGCGCTGTGAGGCAGCAGTGCTAACCGCCGTGCCACCGTGCCACCCCATGCGTATGGGTATACACAGGAATATTGCCATCCCCACTTCTAAAATTGATCACCAAGTTCCCTCCTGTCCAAGACACATTTTAAAGCTAGTCCTATTAAACAACTTACTCTCGGCATTTGGGACTAATTTTTGCTGCTTCTCTCTCCAGTGTCACCACTCTCCTGTTTCTCTGCAGTGAGTTACTGGGTGAATTGTCCTGACTTTCTGGTGGACAAGGCCTTTCCCTTTGCTCAGGATTTCATTGAATGGCATGGCTGAGAACACAAACTAATCCACACCGTGCACGGCTGTGACAGATGGTGCAGGCATCCAGTGCTGCTAAAGAATGATCGGAGGGGGCCATTCAAAGCCAGAAACAGGTCAATGGTGACAGAAGCACCTCCGGTTTAATCTCTTCCCGGCCAAGCTCCCTCTGCTCTGTGCCAGCAATGTGCCTCTGCCTCCAACTGGTAACCTGCCTGAGTTAGATTGCCAAATTAATAATAGTGTAAGGTAACAATGTAAAGGTGGCATGGTGGCATAGTGGTTAGCACTGCTACCTCAGGGTCGCTGTCTGTGTGGAGTTTGCACGTTCTCCAAACATCTGTGGGTTTCCTCCGGTTTCCTCCCACACTCCAAAGAGGTTAGGTTGACTGGCCATGCTAAATTGCCCCTTAATGTCAAGGGGGAGAGCAGGGTAAATATGTGGGGTTACAGGGATAGGATCTGGGTGGGGTTGTTGTCGGTGTAGGCTTGGTGGGCTGAATAGCCTCCTCCTGCACTGTAGGGATTTTGTGATCCTATGATTCTCGAATCCTAGAACCCCTACAGTGCAGAAGGAGGCCATTTGGCCCATCGAGTCTGCACCGACTACAATCCCACCCACACCATATTCCCATAACTCCACATACTTATGCTGCTAATCCCCCTGACACTAAGGGTCAATTTAGCACGGCCAATCAACCTAACCCGCACATCTTTGGACTGGGAGGGAGGAAACCGGAGCACCCGGAGGAAACCCATGCAGACACGGGGAGAATGAGCAAACTCTACACAGGCAGTGACCCGAGGCCAGAATTGAACCCGGGTCCCTGGCGCTGTGAGGCAGCAGTGATAACCATTATGCCACCTGTTTTGTCTTTCTGCCCTCTAAAAGCTAGGTTAAAGTGCCTTCCTCAAAAAAAAATCTTGAAGGCAGCACACAAGACATGGTTTATCCCAAGCCCAGAAACAAAAGGCCAGTGTAAGAAGGCATTTCAAGCCTTGGTCCTGCCCTCATTTTCCTGCCTGCGTAAGAATCCTCATAAAACTTATGAATTATTTGTCAAAGAATTCTCCCTTGGATTGGGGTTTCTATAAGCCGCAGACAGAAACAATTTACAAATCTTTATGGCACAGTGCTTTCATTCAACAATGCACTCAAAGCAGAAACAGAAACTGCTGAACAAAAGCAGACTTTATACTGGAGTGATGTGGTGGAGTGTTCAGTCCCAACAATGGGCAGATTTTGCTTTTAAATGTTTGTCTAATGTAAGCGCAGATTGAACAACATGTTATGCTTTAATCAGAAACTCTGTGCATGGAAAGCTTATGGGATGTGGTTTGGTGCATTGGGACTGAATGCTTGGATCAAGCACATTTGATGTGGCATTGATTCTAATACATACACAAAATCCCCCAGAGTGACAGAGATTTTATTCTTATCCTTTGATTCTTAATGTAAAAGTCACTATATAATATTTTTGCTGGGAATTTTTAAAGGTTTATTCCCCCCACCCCCATATTCAGTCATCTGACCATATATGAATGGCGGCACGGTGGCACGCGCTGCTGCCTCACAGCGCCAGGGACCCGGGTTCAATTCCAGCCTCGAGTCACCCGCCCGCGTGGAGTTTGCACGTTCTCCCTGTGTCTGCGTGGGATTCCTCCCAAAGATGTGCAGGTTAGGTTGATTGGCCAGTGCTAAATTGACCCTAGTGTCAGGGGGATTAGCTAGGGTAAATGTGCAGGTTTACGGGGATAGGGCCTGGGTGGGATTGTGGTCAGTACAGACTGGATGGGCCGAATGGCCTCCTGTACTGTAGGGATTCTATGAGATGGCACAATGGGTTTTTGTAAAGCCCCTCTGAGGAGATGAGAGTGAAGGGGGAGAGGTTGCCTCGGTTTAATGTCTTATCTGGAAGGTAAGCTTTAACATTATATTATTTAATATTAGCTGCGAGGAGCCAAACTTTACACCACATCCAGATGATGATAAGCCTAAAGCCACACTTGCTGTTTATTACGAGGGCCAATTCCCAAGCAGTAGCATGTCTCAAGGAGATAGGGATAGAATGGGATTGTGGTTGGTGCAGACTCGATGGGCTGAATGGCCTTCTTCTGCACTGTAGAGATTCTATATACCATTCACTGGCCAAATGGGAGGATCACACAATTACTTCCCAAGCGTCTGCCTGTACGTGCTGTTGATTCAGATATTGGGAGATAAATGATGCGGGAGGAGTCGGATTAATCACACAAAGACGCCCATCTTTTCTTTTAACCTCCAGTCAATGCCATCAAAGTCATTGGAATACAAATGGAGTGAAGCTTAAATGTTTTCTAGTCATGTGGCTAACCTTTAAACCAGCGATTGTTATTCTTTCCTCACCATCCCTCAAGGTGATCTCATGCCAGTGCATGTCTCTACAGGAGCTAGTATTCCGCCAGACCTCCATGTCAATTGCCAACTATCACCGCCAAAGGTACTCACTCACCCAGTATGGTTCGACAGCGTATCTCCAGTACTGTGCATAAACAAACGGCCATTTGCAGCGATTCAAGAAGACACTTTTCCAAGGCCAATTAGGGATAGGCAATAAATGCTGATCTAGCCAACGATGCCCCCATCGCCTGAATGAATTTTTAAAAAATTGTTATAAACTACAGTCACAAAAAATTGACTTCACTGGATGAGCTCAGAGCGAAGCCCAAACACTCACAAATACTATTGGGGGGAAGGAATTTTATAGGGGGAGGGCATGGTGGCACAGTGGTTAGCACAGCTGCCTCACAGCGCCAGGGACTTGGGTTCAATTCTGGCCTCCGATAACTGTGTAGAGTTTGCACATTCTCCCCATGTCTGCGTGGGTTCCCTCCGGTTTCCTCTCACAGTAACAAACGTGTGGGTTAGGTTGATTAGCCATGCTAAATTGTCCCTTAAAGTTTTATTTATTAGTCACAAGTAAGGCTTACATTAACACTGCAATGAAGTTACTGTGAAATTCCCCTAGTCGCCACACTCTGGCGCCTGTTCGGGTCAATGCACCCTAACCAGCACGTCTTTCAGAATGTGGGAGGAAACTGGAGCACCCGGAGGAAACACATGCAGACACGGGGAGAACGTGCAAACTCCACACAGACAGTGACCTGAGGCAGGAATCGAACCCAGGTCCCTGGCGCTGTAAAGCAGCAGTGCTAACCACTGCTGGCCAGCATTTATTGCCCATCCCTAGTTGCCCTTGGAGGGCAGTTGAGAGTCAACCACATTGCTGTGGCTCCGGAGTCACGTGTAGGCCAGACTGGGTAAGGACAGCAGATTTCCTTCCCTAAAGGACATTAGGGAACCGGATGGGTTTTTCTGACAATCGACAGTGGTTTCATGGTCATCAGTAGATTCCAGATATTTTAAATTGAATTCAAGTTCCTCCATCTGCCGTGGCGGGGTTCGAACCCGGGTCCCCAGAACATTAGCTGAGTTTCTGGATTAATAGCCTAACGATGATGGCACTAGGCCATCTCCTTAGGTATCGATGTATCCGATGTGTAGGTCATGTATCTGCTGAACCATCAGGAGAAACTGTTAGTGATCCAATTCCTGATTTGAGTCGTGTCACGGAGGGAAAATTTTGGGTGGGAGGTAGGTTCTTCTCCACTGATAGTGAAAGAAAACATGGGGGAGATTGCGGTGGTTTAAAAGGAGACTTATTTACCTTGTGCTCTGGCTTGCTTCCAGCAGCATTGCATGTCACAGTGGGACCACTCCCTATTAGGTAATACAGCAGGATAAAATACTCAATCCAAGCCAAAACCTGCCAAATCACTCTGCAGTTGTCAACTGTGCAATAATCTTAGGGCATTCAAAGTTTCAAATCCTCCCTGATGTGATTTGGCCAGAGGGCAAAAAATGTTGGGTTTTTTTTGTTTTATGTAAGGGGAGTGTTATGCTTTTTCTCAACTTTTTTAATTGAAGCCTTAACTTAGAACTGACTTGTGTGTAAAAATTAAAACTTGCACTGATACAAAGACTTATTATGATGTCAAAAGTACTCAAGGTGACTCAATGAAAACATGACGTGGAGATGTCGACGTTGCACACAGTAAGAAGTCTCACAACGTCAGGTTAAAGTCCAACAGGTTTCTTTGGTATCACGAGTTCTCGGAGCGCTGCTCCTTCATCAGGTGAGTCAAGACTTAACACTCACCTGATGAAGGAGCAGAGCTCCGAAAGCTCGTGATACCAAATGAACCTATTGGACTTTATCCTGGTGTTGTGAGACTTCCTACAATGAAGTAATGGGTTAGATATTCTGAGACTATGGCAAGATGCCTTGCTCATGTCAGAAAAGCAAGGTGTAAATGTGGCATCTGTTCTACAATGGCAGCATCCCGTTTGGGATGCTGCCATTGTAGAACAGATACCACATTTACCATGCCAAAGGGATGAATCTGTCCTCTGGTGCCATTGATTCAGGAAGATTATAGAGCATCACGAGACATTACAATGGTGAGTTAGAGTTCCCATTTGTTGCACATCTTGTAGATGAAACATAACTCTGATCAAATGGCATTTCCTAATGAAAGGCCCTGGAAACTAGAGAAGAGGGATGACTCCCCCATGCCAAATAAATGGATTCTGAACACTGAAAAGCAGACTGCATGTACAACAGGAGATGTACACTGCTTTCTGACATACAAAACTCTCTACTGAGCCAGTGGAGAGGCTCAATACAGTAATCTCTACCTAATTGGGGCATCATGGTGGCACAGTGGTTAGCACTGCTGCCTCACAGCACCGGGACCTGGGTTCAATTCCCGGCTTGGGTCACTGTCCCGTATGGAGTTTGCACCTGCTCCCCGTGTCTCCGTGGGTTTCCTCCGGGTGCTCTGGTTTCCTCCCACAGTCCAAAGATGTGTGGATTAAGTGGATTGGCCGTGCTAAATTGCCCTTTAGTGTCAGGGGGACTAGCTAGGGTAAATGCATGGGGTTATGGGGATAGGGTCTGGGTGAGATTGTGGTCAGTGCAGACTTGATGGGCCAAATGGCCTCCTTCTGCACTGCAGGATGCTATGATTAATCCATTAAAGTGCCAAAAGGCTTAGATGACAACAATACCGAACATGGGAAAATACCCACCAAAAAATGAGTGACAACAAACTCAAGGAGTAAAGAATGCACCCACATATCCTTGGGCTGCCAAGAATTCAGACAGGTGGATAATCACTGGTCAGGAATGAAAATGGACACAAAGTGTGAACACATCACCCAGTAAGTCAGCTGAAAATGATACTGTTCCTACAGTGAAACATGAGTAAAGTGTTTGATCTTTTGCTCACATACAGCACCCTTTCTCCCCCTCCTCTCCTGAAGATGTTGAATCCTCCTATGGTGCAGTCCCATGGCTCCTGTTTAGCCAGCGACACTTTGCCAAGTGGCTTCATGTACAAGCCAATGCGTAACCGTTAACCTTCAGGAGAGGATCACATACCAGCCTGATTCTGTGCTCATCTCAAGTCCAGAAACAAGCAATTTCCAGCAGAGGTAACTGGGTATCGATCAGGTGACCCTCACAATTGATTTTGATTTGATTTGATTTATTATTATATTGTATACATGTATTAGTATACAGTGAAAAGTATTGTTTCTTGCGCGCTATACAGACAAAGCATGCCGTTCATAGAGAAGGAAAGTAGAGAGTGCAGATTGTAGTGTTACCATCATAGCTAGGATGTAGAGAAAAATCAACTTAATGCGAGGTAGGTCCATTCAAAAGTCTGACAGCAGCAGGGAAGAAGCTGTTCTTGAGTCGGTTGGTGCGTGACCTTAGACTTTTGTATCCTTTTCCCGACGGAAGAAGGTGGAAGAGAGAATGTCTGGGTGCGTGAGGTCCTTAATTCTGCTGGCTATTTTTCTGAGGCAACGGGAAGTGTAGATGGAGTCAGTGGATGGGAGGCTGGTTTGGGTGATGGATTGGGCTACATTCACGACCTTTTGTAGTTCCTTGGGCAGAGCAGGAGCCATGTGATTTAACCAGAATGAATGCTTTCTACGGTGCATCTGTAAGAGCTGGTGAGAGTCACCAAGGCCAGAGGTGCTTAAAATCAATTGCAAAAACTCAACATTCACTGATTGAAACCAGTTAATGTAGCTCAGGCAGCAAATCAGAATCTAACTTGTCTATGAGATTCAATTCCACAGCGAGGCATCCACCATCACGTGAATAGGAGAATTTTTATTGCCGTTATTTTAGTGCGGTCAATTTAAAGTTAAAGGTTTGCAATTGCTCCAAGTGAACATTTTTCTGAATATTTGAAAAAGACTTGTTGGCATTCTCCCACTTCTGAACTGGACACCCATGTGAGTTTAACTTCCAAAGTAATCATTATGCACTTAAGCAAAATAATTTAACAAACTCAATACCATTGGAAAATCTGGTCTACAATTGACTATAATCCACAAGTGTGGGAAAATACACCTCGCCAACCAAGTTCTGGGGGGAACTACCACCTACGGCAAACAATTGTCTTGTTGGGATGTTCTAATTATGCACTGATTAAAAGGGTGGGTGTTTTTTGGCAAACAAGATGCTGCAAAACAAACTTCCACTGAGGCAACCACTAACAGAATGAGGAAATGTTATAAATAATAACCACAATAGAAATGCTGCCCATCTGCATACTAAGTATGCTCAGTTGCGACCATTAAGAGGTTTTGTTGCTGCATGCGCTTTCGCAAAATAGCGATGGCCTGTCAAGGCAAGAGGTCAGACAGAAAGGAATTAGAGACGTTGAAGATGGCATAAAAGTTCAAAGCTTTAATCGCGCACAAATGTACATAATTAAAAGCACTGTGGCTGGCACATTTCCAATGTGTCCGTAGGGCATGGGAAAGTGGCCAACATGTCTTCAGGGCAAAGTGCCTAGTCTGCCAATAGGGCATGAAATATGCTGATTGGTTCAAATTTCACATTCACTGAGAAACAAGTATTACTCTCAAACAAGGGTTTGCTGACCCTGGCTTTGTAATCCTAGAGGCATCCTTCCTCCAAATGTCCTGCCTCAACTCTCCTCAATTTGCACAGGACATTGTCTTCCTACACGGTGGCACAGTGGTTCGCACTGCTGCCTCACAACACCAGGGACCTGGGTTCGATTCCCGGCTTGGGACACTGCCTGTGTGGAGTTTGCACGTTCGCCCCCTGTCTGCGTGGGTTTCCTCCGGGTGCTCCGGTTTCCTCCCACAAATCCGAAAGACGTGCTGGTTAGGCGAGTCGGCCATGCTAAATTCTCCCTCAGGCGCCGGAGTGTGGCGACTGGGGGATTTTCACAGTAACTTCATTGCAGTGTTAATGTAAACCTACTTGTGACACTAATAAATAAACTACAGCCAATTGGAAAGCTGACAGGCTCTTTGTTATCTGATTGGATGATTCTTGACTGTCAATCAAAACAGACTTTTTTTCCCATCAGCAATTTTCCCATCAGCAACGAATAAACAACATTAAAAAAAAATGATGCCTGTGAATTATTTCCTGGCTTTGCTTGCAGCAATGTCCTGGGGATGAGTCTTTTATCCTTGAAGATTCTGCACAAGATACCCCCAAATTGTCCTGCTTCTGGCTGAGGAGGGATGAACTGATCCGTTTCTTTATTTAGTTGGGCGCAAGTTGGTTAATTTTAAAAAGAATCCCTTCCCTTTGGGATACCTTTTTCCAGTTATGCATTTATGTTTTAAAAAGAGCCAATTTAACCAGGATTTCTTGAGTTAAAGAGAGAGTGAGTTTATTAGTTACTAAAATGCGAGAGAAGAAAATAATAAAACCAACACATGTACACACAGATTAGAAATGGGGAGTGAGCCCAAAAATGAAAGTTAAAAATATCTATGAACTACCCGGTCTCCCCAAGGACTTTATCATCAACAGAATAGTGTTGAAGTTGTCATTGTTGCTGGAAACGCAACGGCTGACCAGTGCACAGCAAGATCCCATGGAAAAGGTCAGATAATCTGCTTTTATTATTATTACTTATTTATTTGTGTCACAAGTAGGCATACATTAACACTGTAATGAAGTTACTGTGAAAATCCCCCAGTCGCCACACTCCGGTGCCTGTTCGGGTACACTGAGGGAGAATTTAGCACGGCCAATACACCCTAACCAGCACGTCTTTCGGACTGTGGGAGGAAACTGGAGCACCCGGGGGAAACCCACGCAGGCACGGGGAAAACGTGCAGACTACGCACAGACAGTGACCCAAGCCGGGAATGGAACCCGGGTCCCTGGCGCTGTGAGGCAGCAGTGCTAACCCACTGTGTCACCTTGCTGCCATTCACGTTCTGATCAGGGTACCCTTTAAACATGGCCTCCCAATCTCAGTGCAGCCGGGCCTTGCTGCATGTTTAGGTCCCGCCCCTCTACATAATGGCGTTTAAACTTGCCCAGCTGTGTTTTTTGACAGAGCGTTGTAAGATCTGGACAGAATATCGACCTGTTTCTTCATCATTTTTCTCGCTGCGACCGACACTCTGCCAAATTCTGGCAAGATCCACCCCCCCCGCCCCCCCCCCCCAACGTATTTGGTGAATACGATGTTTGATTGGCGATATTTTTCAATTAACTTTGAAAGCAAAACAATTGTATTGATTAAATTGTGACCCAACAAGCCACACTATGTAGCCACCCCTATCTGTCTTCTTCTCCGCTAACCCCCACCCTGCCCCACCCCACCCCACACCCCTCCACCACTCTCCCACCATGACTACCTGAGGACAATGCCAAAGGAGGTGCAAAAAGGAAGCTTGGTCCAGCCCTGGAACCTTCCCAATATCTCGAGGAAGTACAACATCTTGAGCGAATCTGATAATCAGATCAGATACTGACCTTGTGAAGATATAGTGGGACTGATCCTATGTTAGAATCATAGAATCCCTAGAATGCAAAAGGAGGCCATTCGGCCCATCAAGCCTGCACCAACAACACTTCCACCCAGGCCCTATCCCCATAAGCCAACATATTTACCCTGCTAATCCCCCTGACTAAGGGGCAATTTAGCATGGCCAATCCACCTGGCCTGCACATCTTTGGACTGTGGGAGGAAACCAGAGCACCCGAAGAAAACCCACGCAGACACGGGGAGAACGTGCAGACTCCACACAGACAGTGACCCGAGGCCGGAATTGAACCTGGGACCCTGGTGCTGTGAGGCAGCAGTGCGAACCACTGTGCCGCCGTATCCACGCTACACTCATTGCTACAATTAAAAAGAATAATAAAATGTGAATATGTTACTAGATAATGCTGTGCCGTTCATGTGCCACTTACTGCACTGGTCAACGGCACAGAACAACAATGGTTCGTTTTACTGTAACCTGCTGACCTGACCACTACATTTTCCCTCTAATCTGATCTAGATCTGAACTCCAGCAATGGCATCAGCTTGGGATTAGGAAATTGGCTATTCGTACTGTAAGAACGTCAAAGAAGGGCAACTTCTAATGCTCAGCCTGTGGGTAAGATGTTTATCATAGAAATTATAGAAACCCTACAGTGCAGAAGGAGGCTATTCAGCGTATTGAGTCTGCACCGATCACAATCCCACCCAGGCCCTATCCCCGTAACCTCACATATTTACCCTGCTAATCCCTCTAACCTACGCATCCCGGGATACTAAGGGGCAATTTAGCATGGCCAATGAACGTAACCTGCACATCTTTGGACTGTGGGCGTAAACTGGAGCACCCGGGGGAAACCCACGCAGACACGGGGGGAGAACGTGGAAACTCCGCACAGGCAGTGACCCAAGTCGGGGATTGAACCCGGGTCCCTGGCGCTGTGAGGCAGCAGTGCTAACCACTGTGCCGCCCCTATATTCGTCGCTGATTATAAGGGAGCAAGGTGAAAAGCAATATCCCATGGATCCATTTTCTGGGAATTACAATTCCCGTCTTTTCAGTGGGAATAGATGGGATGTTTTTGGAAAGGGGTTTGGAGTTTTCTGATTGCCTCAGCATTGTTGTTGCACATCTGTGTTCTGTACTTACTAAGGGAGGCTCTACAACAGCACCTTCAGATAAGCAAAAGCCCTGATATTTACAGGGAGAGAAAAGGGAAAAAGGGAACCTCAGAAATCCAGAGGGCCTGCCCAATCCTACAACCTTAATATCATTTTTTTAAAACCATTTCCCACCCGATAGCAATCCAAATTCAGGAGAGGGTTGCCAAACACATGGGGGAACAAGCTGGAAGACGTGGAGAATAAAATTCATAAAATCAGAGAATGCTACAGTGCAGAAGGAGGCCATTCAGCCCATAAAGTCTGCACTGACCACAATTCCAACCAGACCTATAACCCCATACGTTTCCTCTAGCTAGTCCCCCCGGCACTAAGGGGCAATTTAGCATGGCCAATCCACCTAACCTGCACATCTTAGGACTGTGGGAGGAAACCAGGGCACCCGGAGGAAACCCACACAAACAATGTGCTGACTCCGCACAGACAGTGGCCCAAGCTGGGAGTTGAACCCGGGTCCCTGGCGCTGAGAGGCAGCAGTGCTAACCACTGTGCCACCGTGCCGCCCACTTAAAAATTAAACTACATTGGGATGCAGTTGGTGCCTGGGAAAATACTTCCTATAAATGGTGCGGTTAGTAACTTCCCCGCTAACTGGGCACAGCTGGATTGTATATAATTATAGCAAAACAAACTATAAAATGGCTCACATACTTAAGGGTTGCTGGGATTCCTTTCGCAAGTACTGCAAGTTTCCATTTCTTTCCTTTTTCAAGGGAACAGACTCCCCTGTCTCTTTCCACAGGGGACTGTTTGAACAGGCCGTGGTACGAGTTTACCAACATATTCTGAGCTCAGGATTATCCGCTCCCTGTACCTCCCTGCTGAGTACTTGCTCCAAGCAGAGCTTTGTATCATCACTCTGGGATTGAGTGGTCACCTGCAGAGGGGAGCAAACACCTCATGGGGAGAGAGGGCAATGATACTCCACCCTTTATCAGCTGTTAAACTAAAGAATAACATTGTCCAATGGCCAGTATCCACAATTCAACCTCTAGGGACCAAATACTCCTGGCTTGGCTTTCAGTCATCCTTTGGTGTAAACTGTTAATCTATAGCTAACCTTCGTGACTTGGGGTGTCAGCCATTGCTACGTCAGTGGCACTCTCACCTCGTGAGTCACAAGGTTCCAGGTTCAACTCCTATCTGACTGACTGAAGCACAAAACTTAGGGCTGACACTCCACTGGGAGGGAGTACCACACTGTTGGAGATGTCATGTTAAACCGAGACCTCTATCTACCTATCTGGGAGGATTTAAAATATCCCTTGGCCTTGCTTATTTTGATGAGGAGCAGGGGAGTTATACCCAGGGACCAGGCAATATTTATTCCTTAATACATATCTGTCTGATCATCTTACTGCTGTGAATTTCTTGTGTACAAATTGGCTGCTGTATTTCCTACATTATAATGGGGCGGCACTGTGGCACAGTGGTTAGCACTGCTGACTCACAGCGCCGGGGACCTGGGTTCGATTCCCGGCTTGGGTCACTCACTGTCTGTGCAGAGTCTGCACATTCTCCGCACCAGGGACCCGGGTTCGATTCCCGGCTTGGGTCACTGTCTGTGTGGAGTTTGCACGTTCTCCGCACCAGGGACCCGGGTTCGATTCCTGGCTTGGGTCGCTGTCTGTGTGGAGTTTGCACGTTCTCCGCACCAGGGACCCGGGTTCGATTCCTGGCTTGGGTCACTCACTGTCTGTGTGGAGTCTGCACATTCTCCGCACCAGGGACCCGGGTTCGATTCCTGGCTTGGGTCGCTGTCTGTGCGGAGTCTGCATGTTCTCCGTGCCAGGGACCCGGGTTCGATTCCCGGCTTGGGTCACTCACTGTCTGTGTGGAGTCTGCACATTCTCCGCACCAGGGACCCGGGTTCGATTCCCGGCTTGGGTCACTCACTGTCTGTGTGGAGTCTGCACATTCTCCGCACCAGGGACCCGGGTTCGATTCCCGGCTTGGGTCACTCACTGTCTGTGCGGAGTCTGCATGTCCTCCGTGCCAGGGACCCGGGTTCGATTCCCGGCTTGGGTCACTATCTGTGTGGAGTTTGCACATTCTTCCAGTGTCTGCGTGGGTTTCCTCCAGATACTCCGGTCTCCACTCACTGTCCAAAGATGTGCAGGTTAGGTGGATTGGCCATGCTAAATTGCTCCTTAATGTCAGAGGGATTAGCTCGGGTAACTGTTTAGGTTATGGGGATAGGGCCTGGGTGGGATTGTAGTTGGTGCAGACGCGATGGGCTGAATGACCTCTTTCTGCACTGTAGGATTCTATGATGATTCTACGCTGACTATACTACATCAGTTAAGTTCTTTGAGACATCCCATGGTCATGAAAAACACTATGAAAAGCAAGTGTTTCCCCTTTTTTTGGCATGGATTTTGGTAGAGATTGATGGAGGGTACTGCAAGTGAACCCCAAGAACCATCTTTCTGAATAACCACCCTGATAGATACCAACATGGGTCACGAGATCACAAAACAGAAGCAGAAAGCATTGCTGATTTTCCTTTTCCAATCCGACAGTGACGCCCATGCCTTTACCCTTAGCCCATGCTCAGCACGGGTCAAACTCAAGATCGTGATAGTCTCCCTGGCTTCGCATTATGCCTAAATAAACTTGGTGGGCCATCGGGCAGCTCCCCAATTGTATTTCTATCTGTTTTTTGTGTGCTCCAAGGGTATTTTCACCATGTGAAGTCCACTATAGTCCTTACGATTAAGAAAAGCTATATGACATTCGTGTCCAGGCTCACGGCTTAACCAAACAAGAATCACAAAGGTCTCCATCTTTCACATTTCAAGTAATCTCCCAGAAGTTGCCGAATTATCCTGCACCCTCCACCATTCTATTTTCCCCATGTTGCTAGTTTTTCCTGAAGAGTACAAGTCAATTCTGGACTCAGGACAACTTTGGGGAAAAGAACACTGCTTGTCCTCACCTTGAAACTGACTTTGTGTCTAGCGTTTGAGGTCACGGTGGATACAAGAGGGGATCTGGCAGTGCATTGGAGGCTGGCATGGAAGTTCAGAAGGTCAGTAATGTATAAACCTGCCCTTTCTGTTTAACCCTCTGTCTAAACTGTGGCACATTCCTTATGTTCACTGTGAAGGCATTTGGTGAAGACTTAGGAATCCAGTTGTTCAGCCAGTGATATAGATAAACACACTATGGTGAACTCTTTAGGCTATAATATACCCCACATCATGTGCTGACCATTGTTTCTTAGAATCCTGCATCAAGAATGACTAATAACAGTGCGGGAGGGTCAGTCGATAATGACAGAACTGTACCTGGTGGGAAGGGGTAAAAGACAAAGAAAGCTAGGGGGGAAAAGCAGTGAAATTCTGGCAATTTCCAGCAATTATGTGAAAATAGTCGAAATGAAATTGAAACTGACTAATAAAACAATACAGACATGTGGCGCGATGGCACAGTGGTTAGCACTGCTTCACAATGCCAGTGACCTGGGTTCAATTCCCGGCTTGGGTCACTGTCTGTGTGGAGTTTGCACGTTCTCCCCATGTCTACGTGGGTTTCTTCCAGGTGCTCTGGTTTCTTCCCACAGTCTGAAAGACATACAGGCTAAATTCTCCCTCAGTGTACCCGAATAGGTGCCGGAGTGTGGCGACTAGGGGATTTTCACAGTAGCTTCATTGCAGTGTAAGCCTACTTGTGACATTAATAAATAAACTTTAAACTACTGGGTTATGTAGAGAGGCATCCACTTGTGCGGGAGTCCAAAACTCAGCACCATAAATGTAAGATGATCATTAAAGTTTATTTATCAGTGTCACAAGTAGGCTTACATTAACACTGCAATGAAGTTACTGTGAAAATCCCCTAGTCGCCACACTCTAGCGCCTGTCCAAGTACGCTGAGGGAGAATTTAGCATGGCCAATGCACCTAACCAGCACGTCTTTTGGACTGTGGGAGGAAAGCAGAGCACCCGGAGGAAACCCACGCAGACACGGGGAGAATGTTCAGACTCCGCACAGACAGTGACCCAAGCCGGGAATCGAAAGCAGGTCTATGGTGCTGTGAGGCAGCAGCGCTAACCATTGTGTCACCGTGCCGGCCCTATATCCTATAGAGAATTCAGGAGAAGCCTCTTTACCCACAGAGTGGTGAGAATGTTGAATTTCTACCACAAGTAGTTGAAGTAAATAGTATAGAGGACTAGATAAACATGTAAGTGACAAAGAAGTAGAAGGTTAATGCAGACAGGGTAAAAGCAGAGGGTTGAGTGGAGTATTTTGTGGAGCATAAAACATCAGCATGGACAATAACACTGAATTAAAAGTCATGCGTACTGTACACAATGTGGGACACAATTCTGTGGTAAAAGAAGCCTGATCTGGTCCTCCCACAGGATCTAGGGAAGAGGAGTGTTGAGAGCTGCTCAAACAGGAAATGAATGTGATGACTTTACCACTAGAGTTCAGTGATTTATGTGGGAAAGCAGGCACCAACACACGGTGTGTGTAAAAAAGAGGATTGATTGCACAAAGTCAATACGGACCTCGGAGATACAGGAGACAGGGTTGTTAACAGGGTTGTTGGAATCAAATTGCGCTGAGGCCTGGCTTGGGCTATCATTTTTATTTCTAGAGGCTGTTCAACTACTTGCTGATAAGACCAGATAGCTTTAGACTGAGGAAGAGGAACTTTCTTCTAGGAGATGATATTAGGTGGTCTTTGATTGTACCAGGTTAGTTGATTTAGATTTTAACAATAAAATTACTAATTTTCAGATTGCTGAGATTGATGAGCAGTGGGGTTAATGGGCTGTGTGGTGTGTACTGAT
Source organism: Mustelus asterias (assembly GCF_964213995.1). NCBI lineage: Eukaryota > Metazoa > Chordata > Chondrichthyes > Carcharhiniformes > Triakidae > Mustelus > Mustelus asterias. The sequence continues at coordinate 12,663,903 of NC_135819.1, read as the reverse complement.
GTGGAGATGCTGTACTGAACCAGAGATAGTCAATCACCAAGCCTGATCCCCAATCTGTGCTAAATATATTGATTTGACCTGGGGTGGCATGGTGGCACAGTGGTTAGCGCTGTTGCCTCACAGCGCCAGGAACCCGGTTCGATTCCCGGCTCGGGTCACTGCCTTTATGGAGTTTGCACGTTCTCCCCATGTCTGCGTGGGTTTCTTCCAGGTGCTCCGGTTTCCTCCCACACTCCAAAGATGTGCGGGTTAGGTGCACTGGCCATGGGAAATTGCCCCTTGGTGTCGCGGGATGCGTAGGTTAGAGAGCTTAGCTGGCTAAATGGGTGTGTTTACGGGGACAGTGCCTGGGTGGGATTGTTGGCGGTGCAGACCCGCTGGGTTGAATGGCCTCCTTCTGCATTGTCGGGATTCTATGAAAAGGAGAATCTTCTAATCAGTGGGATCTCTTTGCCCCCACAACACACAATGGATTTTACACTGGTTCAATATAGGTGATGAGCTTTGAGGCATTTCTGAGAGAAGTGAGTGTAAATTCTTTTAAAGAGCCTCATGAGTTAACCTGATTTGATTTATTATTGTCACACGTATTAGTATACAGTGAATCATAGAATCATACAGTGCAGAAAGAGGCCATTCGGCCCATCGAGTCTGCACCAACTACAATCCCACCCAGGCCCCATCCACATATCCCTTCATATTTACCCACTAACCCCTCTAACCTATGCATCCCAGGACACTAAGGGGCAATTTAGAATGGCGAATCAACCTAGCCCGCACATCTTTGGACTGTGGGAGGAAACCGGAGCACCTGGAGGAAACCCACGCAGACACAGGGAGAATGTGCAAACTCCACACAGACAGCGACCCGAGCCGGGAATCGAACCCAGGTCCCAGGAGCTGTGAAGCAGCAGTGCTAACCACTGTGCTACCGTGCCGCCCACATCAGTACGGCATCTCCACATCAGTACACACCACACAGCCCATTAACCCTACTGCTCATCAATCTCAGCAATCTGAAAATTGAGTAATTTTATTGTTAAAATCTAAATCAACTGACCTGGTAAAAGTATTGTTTTTTGCACGTTATACAGACAAAGCATACCGTACATAGAGAAAGAAAGGAGACGGTGCAGAATGTAGTGTCACAGTCATAGCTAGGGTGTAGAGAAAGAGCTAGGGTGTAGACTTCTCAGCACTCAGAATGGTCAATAACGCCTCACTTCACCATATCTGTTGCCGTGTCACCGAGTTCACCCTTCAACTCTGTGACAATTCCATATTGCAAACATTTTAGCCTTGCCGCGATTAAACCCAAGATCAATCTCTCTCTGTATTGGCAGATCATTTCAAAGGATGTTACTTTGCATCTTCACATGCTCTTTCACTTCTAAACAGGGTAAAGTGTCGTGGAGGGAATTCCCTTCACAACAAACACCCTTAAAGGGACACCGTTACAAAGAATTAGAATCAGCTAACATTCTCCTGGGCCATTTTCTGTGAAATATTTACTGCATTCATGAAGTGCCCTGTTTGCTGCCTGTTGTCGACACATTCTTCAACACTTCAAAAAGTGCTTTAGCTCGAAGTAATATCAACAAACAAGAAAATAGCAACAACTCGAGACCCCAAACATCCCCAGTGTTATCGAATGCTGCTTAATAAAGAACATGGTGTTTACTCACAACAGTATACACAGCATGAGGTTATGAAAATTTAATCTGTTCCACAGCACGGTAGCACAGTGGTTAGCACTGCTGCCTCACAGCGCCAGGGACCCGGGTTCAATTCCAGTCTTGGGTCGCTGTCTGTGTGGAGTCTGCACGTTTTCCCCGTGTCTGCGTGGGTTTCCTCCGGGTGCTCCGGTTTCCTCCCACATTCTGAAAGGCGTGCTGATTAAGTGCATTGACCCGAACAGGCACCAGACTGTGGTCGACTAGAGGAATTTCACAGTAACTTCATTGCAGTGTTAATGTAAGCCTTACTTGTGACTAATAAATAAACTTTTAACTTTAGTTGCCATTGCAGTAAACTCCGGATTACAGAGGGGTCTAAACTCTACACTATGGACAAAATAAGGACGCAAGAATAGCTTCTTCCCTGCTGCCATCAGACTTTTGAATGGACATACCTCGCACTAAGTTGATCTCGTTTCCTTCTCTATGAACGGTGTGCTTTGCATAGCGCACAAGAAACAATACTTTTCACTGTATACTAATACATGTGACAGTAATAAATCAAATCAAATCAAATCAAAATTCCTTCCCACTCACTTCCATTGCATAGAAAGGTAATGAAAGCTTGGATCGCACAGTGTTTGTTTCAATGGGTACCGATGACAAGTGTTGTGTATAAATTAGATCTGCACAGAACGGTTCGAATTTTCCAGCATAAATTTGCCATGAATTGGTAAATGAATTTGTACAAATGGCACATTCTTGTATCAATCATCACTTACTTAAAATTCCTGTCACACCGGCAATCCCAGATACTTCAACCAATTTTTTGGTTTTCATGCATCTGTGGAGAGAGAATAGAGACAACTGTTCGAGTCTGGATGACCCTTCGAAACATTGGCTCTATTCTCTCTCCTTGGATGCTGTCAGACCTGCTGAGATTTTCCAGTATTTTTCTGTTTCTGTTTCAGATTCCAGCGTCTGCGGTATTTTGCTGTTATCTTTTGCTCGGTTTTCATTAAATCCCGACAGTGCAGATGGAGGCCATTCAGCCCATCGAGCCTGCACCAACAACAATCCCACCCAGGCCCTATCCCCATAACCCCACGTATTTACTCTGCTAATCCCCCTGACACTAAGGGACAATTTATCATGGCCAATTCACCTAACCTGCACGTCTTTGGACTTTGGACTTCATGTTGAGCCTTGATAGCGAGTACCAACACCTTCAGCAAAGGTGAGCTCATCCAAAACTCTGTTACCCTTATCCTTACTTGCAGCAAGCTTCATTCATCCATAATCTCTGTGACCGTGGATTTATGCTAGTTCCTTTTCCAGCAATGCTTCGAATTGAAGATAATCGTGTTCAAAGCTCATAGCTTCGTCCCTACCTCACCCAGCTCAGTCTTCCAAGATCTCAAGTATTCCTCCAATTACGGTACCTCCGGATTTTCATCATTTCACTGTGTCTTCATCTGCCCAGCCCTAAGCTTTGGAAATCCTCCTTGAATTTCTCTACTTCACTCTCCTTCCCTAAGCTGCTGCTTTAAATGTACCCCTGACCAAGCTTTTGGTCACCTGTCCCAATAACTTGTCCAATTTCTTTATTTGTTCATGGAGGTGGGCATTACTGGCTGGGCCAGCATTTCTTGCACACCCCTGAGGGCATTTAAGAGTCAGCCACCTTGCTGTGGATCTGGAGTGATTAGTATCCCTGCCTGTCACGCGGGAGACCAGGGTTCAATTCCCCGCCGGGGAGGATGTCACATTTGGGCGGCAACAGTGGCACAGTGGTTAGCACTGCTGCCTCACAACGCCAGGGACCTGGGTTCGATTCCTGACTTGGGTCACTGTCTGTGTGGAGTTTGCACGTTCTCCCCATGTCTGCGTGGGTTTCCTCCGGGTGCTCCGGTTTCCTCCCACACTCCAAAAATGTGCAGATTAGGTGAATTGGCCACGCTAAATTCTCCCTCAGTGTTATCTGAACAGGTGGTGGAGTGTGTGGCGACTAGGGAATTTTCACAGTAACTTCATTGCAGTGTTAATGTAAGCCTACTTGTGACTAATAAACAAACTTTAAAAAGAATTCCGGCCATGGTCATCATTAGACTTTTAATTCCAGATTTTTATTTAATTAATTCAGAATTCACCATCTGCTGTAGGTGGGACATGAACCCAGCTCCCCAGACCATTGATCTGGCTCTCTGTCTTACTACTCCAGCGAAAATACCACTACACCATTGCCTTCCCCTTTTGAGAAGTTTGTACATGTGAAAGCTGTTATACAAATACAATTTGTTGTTGTACAATATCTTGATAAATACCTATTTAGGCGATAGTTATATAGAACACTCATTTTAATGTGAGTGACTGGGTGACTGATTAACTGTCAATGTGTGTTATCAGATATTCCGTCAGTTGTCAGAGAGATTCAAGCATCCCTGCAGTAAATAATTAAAAATAAATCAACAACTTTACCTACCTTCAGTATTTCAGTGTTTATTTTTCTCAGTGTTGAATGACGGGAGTGTGAAAGAATTAATAGGGGGGGAACTAGGCAATCAGTAATGAATAAAATACACGTACACAGGCAATTCAAGGAACTGTGATACACAGATGTCAGAGAACAGGTAATACCAACATGTCGAGGATGACACTGAGAGAAAAACAACTCCAATCAGGCACAGTGGTTAGCGCTGCTGCCTCACTGCGCCAGGGACCCGGGTTCAATTCCCGGCTCGGGTCACTGTCTGTATGGAGTTTGCACTTTCTCCCCATGTCTGCATGGGTTTCCTCTGGGTGCTCCGGTTTCCTCCCACAGTCCAAAGGGTTAGGTGGATTGGCTGTGCTAAATTGCCCCTTTGTGTCAGGGGGACTAGCTAGGGTAAGTGCATGGGGGTCATGGGGATAGGGCCTGGGTGGGATTGTGGTCGGTGTGGACTCGATGGGCCGAATGGCCTCCTTCTGCACTGTAGGGATTCTATGATTCGTTCTTGGGATGTGGGCATCGCTGGCAAGGCCGGCATTTATTGCCCATCTCGAGCTGCCCTGTGAACCTCTTGACAGCGTGGCACATTGGGGAAGGAATGGAGTCTTATATATGTGCAGACTTGGTAAGGGCAACAGGGAGCCTTCAAAATAAAGAGCAAAAGACTTGCAGTTATAGCGTGCTTTTCACAACCACCCAATGTCTCAAAGCGCTCACAGCCGATGAAGTGCTTCTGAAGTGTCGTCACGGTCAACCAATTGACACATAGTCTGCTCCCACAACCAACAATGTGATAATGAGCAAATCATCTGTTTTTTTGTGATGTTGGCTGATGTATAGAACTGATGAATCTATGAGCCTCTAATGCTCAGTTGTTACACCCCGGTCTTGTCTGGTGGTTTTGTTAATTGCTCACAGTGATCTGTGGGATTGTCATTCTTGGGTGTTGTTCCCAGTTGCATTTGGGATCTCGTCCTGGATTCAATCGGACTGCACGGTGGATGAGGAGCTGGAATGAATCGGATTTATCCTCGGATATGCCTCACTGTTGCGTCTCTTGTGTATAATGACTTCAAAGGACTTGGGTTCAGAATAAATCTTTGTCACCTCGGCTGATGGTCATAACCTTTTGTGAAGTTGGTTGATGGATAGATATCGGGCAGGATGCCAGGAAGAACCACACAATAACCCAGAGTTGGACTTGAATGGGACTGTCAGAAGCCCACCTGCAGGATGCTTTGACAGGGAGCTGTGAAATGTGGAAATGCATTTAGAAAAAAACCTGGAAGAATATTGCTGTATGTTGAGATTCTTTATTCACTTTCTGTTTGGATACCCCGTTTTTTTAAAGAAAATCCCCAAACTGGTACATTTACTTCATAGGAAATCTAGTATCTAATTTAGTGTCCCCACTGCTTCCCATCCAAAATGATCAGCTAACTTATCTCCTAGTAGCCCACATTCTCCACTTTGATTTGGGGCGGCACGGTGGCAGAGTGGTTAGCACTGCTGCTTCACAGCTCCAGGGACCTGGGTTCGATTCCCGGCTCGGGTCACTGTCTGTGTGGAGTTTGCACATTCTCCTCGTGTCTGCGTGGGTTTCCTCCGGGTGCTCCGGTTTCCTCCCACAGTCCAAAGATGTGTGGGTTAAGTTGATTGGCCATGCTAAAATTGCTCCTTAGTGTCCTGAGATGCGTAGGTTAGAGGGATTAGCGGGTAAAATATGTAGGGATATGGGGGTAGGGCCTGGGTGGGATTGTGGTCAGTGCAGACTCAATGGGCCGAATGGCTTCTTTCTGCACTGTAGGGTTCTATGATTCTAAGATGTGCAAGTTAGGTGGATTGGCCATGCTAAATTGCCCCATAGTGTCCAAAGATGTGGAGGTTAGGTGGATTGGCCATGCTAAATTGCTCCAGAGTGTCAGGGGGGATTAGGAGGGTAAATAGAGCGGTGGGACTGTTGTCAGTGCAGGCTCAATGAGCTGAATGACCCCTTCTGCACTGTAGATTCTATGGTTTAATCAAGCCTTCTTGTCCCATTGAGCTCAGTCGCAAGGCATTTATCACATACACTTTTGAAAAGTATTGAGCCAGTAAACATGTCTGATGATGTGCACAATATTGGTATCTATCACTCTATTTTACAAACCTGGTCAAAACTGCTGCTGTCTGATTTTACACTATCCCTTAAACCAGTCAGCAACTGGAAAGAAAATGTCACCCACTTAATATAGGACTTATTCAATAGTCCTGGGACAACAGCTTGTCAGCAATGAAGGTTACAGCTCTGCTTACATGAAACCACAAGGAAAACCTTGCCTTGCTACTTTGGGAGTTGTTGGAGGGGGGCAGGACCTCACTGAACGAGGTTACACTTACAATAAAGTGAAACTGGTTTTGCATTTCTCTGGCCTGAGGAGGCTGGTAACTCGAGCTGATGGAGTTTCGCAATACTGTCATTCACAAAGGCTTTTAAAAAAAAAGCCAGCCTGTAGGCTAAGGTATCTGTGTTAAAAAGTTCCTTAAAATATTTAATCAGTGAAAATACTTTACGGTAACCGGGCTCTGGCTGAAAGTTACGAGGCACTTTTTATTTGGTCAGTGATAAAACAAGCTAACAGCTGACATCCACGAGTGCAAATTTCAGGCATCTTGTTTGTCCATAGTTTAAAAACCAATGGTAACCCGGCAACGTGTACAACAGCAGGAAACCTTGGTGCTCCAGTGCATCATGCCATGAATTTGTGAGGTATGGTTTGGGAGGGGTTGCGGAGTGGCGGTGGCAGTGATCCTTGAGGTCATCAGAGTACTGCCCATCTATCATCAGGCTTCTGTATCTGTTAACACTATTTTTCTGTTGAATACCAGTAGTATGGTTGTGACATCTGCAGCACTATGTTCCTTTGGCTTACACAATCATGGGTTCGAATATTCCAATTGGGCCTTCCAATCTCTCTGGGTACAGATCATTTTATTTTATCTCCATTTGGACGATTTCAATTAGCTAACGACAAGAGGCCAATACGATAAAGGGCGGCACGGTGGCACAGTGGGTTAGCACTGCTGCCTCAAAGCGTCAGGGACCCGGGTTCGATTCCCGGCTTAGGTCACTGTCTGTGTGGAGTTTGCACGTTAGAACCATAGAACCATAGAAAATTACAGCTCAGAAACAGGCCTTTTGGCCCTTCTTGTCTGTGCCGAACCATTTTTTGCCTCGTCCCACTGACCTGCACTTGGACCATATCCCTCCACACCCCTCTCATCCATGAACCCGTCCAAGTTTTTCTTAAATGTTAAAAGTGACCCCGCATTTACCACTTTATCCGGCAGCTCATTCCACACTCCCACCACTCTCTGCGTGAAGAAGCCCCCCCTAATATTCCCTTTAAACTTTTCTCCTTTCACCCTTAACCCATGCCCTCTGGTCTTTTTCTCCCCTAGCCTCAGCGGAAAAAGCCTGCTTGCATTCACTCTATCTATACCCATCAAAATCTTATACACCTCTATCAAATCTCCCCTCAATCTTCTACGCTCCAGGGAATAAAGTCCCAACCTATTCAATCTCTCTCTGTAACTCAGCTTCTCAAGTCCCGGCAACATCCTTGTGAACCTTCTCTGCACTCTTTCAACCTTATTTACATCCTTCCTGTAACTAGGTGACCAAAACTGTACACAATACTCCAAATTCGGCCTCACCAATGCCTTATATAACCTTACCATAACACTCCAACTTTTATACTCGATACTCCGATTTATAAAGGCCAATGTACCAAAGGCACTCTTTACGACCCTATCCACCTGAAACGTCACTTTTAGGGAATTCTGTACCTGTATTCCCAGATCCCTCTGTTCAACTGCACTCTTCCGAGTCCTACCATTTACCCTGTACGTTCTACTTTGGTTTGTCCTTCCAAAGTGCAATATCTCACACTTGTCTGCGTTAAATTCCATTTGCCATTTTTCAGCCCATTTTTCTAGTTGGTCCAAATCCCTCTGCAAGCTTTGAAAACCTTCCTCACTGTCCACTATACCTCCAATCTTTGTATCATCAGCAAACTTGCTGATCCAATTTACCACATTATCATCCAGATCATTGATATAGATGACAAACAACAATGGACCCAACACCGATCCCTGCGGCACACCACTGGTCACAGGCCTCCACTCAGAGAAGCAATCCTCCACAACCACTCTCTGGCTTCTTCCATTGAGCCAGTGTCTAATCAAATTTACTACCTCCCCATGTATACCTAGCGACTGAACCTTCCTAACTAACCTCCCATGAGGGACCTTGTCAAAGGCCTTGCTGAAATCCAGGTAGACAACATCCACTGCCTTCCCTTCATCCACTTTCCTGGTAACCTCCTCGAAAAACTCTAATAGATTGGTCAAACATGACCTACCACGCACAAAGCCATGTTGACTCTCCCTAATAAGTCCCTGTCTATCCAAATATTTGTAGATCCTATCCCTTATCACACCTTCCAATAACTTGCCCACCACCGACGTCAAACTTACTGGCCTATAATTTCCCGGATTTCTTTTGGAACCTTTTTTAAACAACGGAACAACATGAGCCACCCTCCAATCATCCAGCACCTCCCCCGTGAATACTGACATTTTAAATATGTCTGCCAGGGCCCCTGCAAATTCAACACTAGCTTCCCTCAAGGTCCGTGGGAATACCCTGTCCGGTCCTGGGGATTTATCCACTCTGATTTGCCTCAAGACAGCGAGCACCTCCTCCCCTTTAATCTGTAAAGGTTCCATGACCTCCCTACCTGTTTGCCCTATTTCCGTAGACTCCATGTCCGTTTCCTCAGTAAATACGGATGCAAAAAAACCATTTAGTATCGCCCCCATCTCTTTTGGTTCCATACACAGTCTACCACTCTGGTCTTCAAGAGGACCAATTTTATCTCTCACTATCCTTTTGCTCCTAACATACCTATAGAAGCTCTTTGGATTTTCCTTCACTCTGTCTGCCAAAGCAACCTCATGTCTTCTTTTAGCCCTCCTGATTTCCCTCTTAAGTAGCTTCTTGCACTTTTTATACTCCTCGAGTTCTCCCCGTGTCTGCGTGGGTTTCCTCCGGGCGCTCCGGTTTCCTCCCACACTCCAAAGATGTGCGGGTTAGGTTGATTGGCCGTGCTAAATTGATCCTAGTGACAGGAGGATTAACAGGGTAAATATATGGGTTTGCGGGAATAGGGTCTGGGTGGGATTGTGGTTGGTGCAGACTCGATGGGTTGAATGGCCTCCTCTTGCACTGGAGGGATTCTATTCTCTGACTGACCATTCTATATTTTACAAAAATGACTGCTGTTTTATACAGCCACAGAACTGTCATCAAATAACTCACCACAGATTTTAAAGTCCTTTACAGTTGGAAAGTTGCAATCAGACCTGTTTCATACTGTAAGTTCTTTGAGGAGGTAACAAGGAAGTTAGATAAAGGAGAACCAGTGGATGTGATTTATTTGGATTTCCAGCAGGCCTTTGACAAGGTGCCGCATAGGCGACTGTTTAATAAGTGCCCATGGTGTTAAGGGTAAGATCCTGGCATGGATAGAGGATTGGTTGACTGGTAGAAGGCAGAGAGTGGGAATAAAGGGGTCTTTTTCAGGATGGCAGCCGGTGACTAGTGATGTGCCTCAGGGGTCGGTGCTGGGACCACAACTTTTCACAACATACATTAACAATTTGGAAGAAGGAACTGAAGGCACTGTTGTGAAGTTTGCAGATGATACAAAGATATGTAGAGGGACAGGTAGTATTGAGGAAGCGGGGGGGCTGCAGAAGGACTTGGACAGGTTAGGAGAGTAGGCAAAGAAGTGGCAGATGGAATACAATGTGGAAAAGTGTGAGGTTATGCACTTTGGAAGGAGAAGTGAAGGCATAGACTATTTTCTAAATGGGGAAATGCTTAGGAAATCAGAAACACAAAGGGACTTGGGAGTCATTGTTCAAGATTCTCTTTCAGGTTAACGTGCAGGTTCAGTCGGTAGTTAGGAAGGCAAATGCAATGTTAGCATTCATGTCGAGGGGGCTAGAATACAAGAGCAGGGACGTACTTCTGAGGTTGTATAAGGCTCTGGTCAGACCCCATTTGGAGGATTGTGAGCAGTTTTGAGCCCCATATCTCAGGAAGGATATGCTGGCCTTTGAAAGGGTCCAGAGGAGGTTCACAAGAATGATCTCTGGAATGAAGAGCTTGTCATATGAGGAACAGTTAAGGACTCTGAGTCTGTACTCGTTGGTGTTTAAAAGGATGAAGAGTGATCTTATTGAAACTTACAGGATACTGCGAGGCCTGGATAGAGTGGATGTGGAGAGGATGTTTCCACTAGTCGGAAAAACTAGAACCAGAGGGCACAACCTCAGGCTAAAGGGACGATCCTTTAAAACAGAGATGAGGAGGAATTTCTTCAGCCAGAGAGTGGTGAATCTGTGAAACTCTTTGCTGCAGGAAGCTGTGGAGGTCGGGTCATTGAGTGTCTTTAAGACAGAGATAGATAGGTTCTTGATTAATAAGAGGGTAAGGGGTTATGGGGAAAAGACAGGAGAATGGGGATGAGAAAAATATCAGCCATGATTGAATGGCGGTGCAGACTCGATGGGCCGAGTGGCCTAATTCTGCTCCTATGTCTTATGGTCTTATGGTAATATTACTTTTCTTTCCAAAATTTGTTGGGAGCATGTCATTATTTGCAAGCAACAAAGCAGCCCCACTTGATTGGCACCCCATCCACAAACATCCAGTCCCTCCACCACCGACGCTCAGTAGCAGCAGTGTGTACCATCTACAAGATGCACTGCAGCAATTCACCAAAGATCCTTAGACAGCACCTTCCAAACCCACAACCACTTCCATATAGAAGGACAAGGGCAGCAGATACATGGGAACACCACCAACTGCAGGTTCCCCTCGAAGCCACTCACCATCCTGACTTGGAAATATATCGGCCATTCCTTCGCAGTCGCTGGGTCAAAATCCTGCGATTCCCTCCCTAACGGCATTGTGGGTCAACCCACAGCACATAGATTGCAGTGATTCAAGAAGGCAGCTCACCACCACCTTCTCAAGGGGCAACTAGGGATAGGTAATAAATGCTGGCCCAGCCATGTCCCATGATTGAATTTTTTAAAAATCCCCAAAACAGCAATGTTGAAAAGCTGTAGCTGTACGCAAAGACCTTTGGTTGCCAACTTTCTCTTCTGCACTGTGAGGCTAACATGTGGCAAAGTCTTCTGCTGAAGCAGTATCACCACATGGGGACGAGTTGGGGGGTGTACTTGTAATTGGGCGAACTGTCAGTTTTAGCCCCAACTGTATTGAGTTAAAAGATTGTGGGTTCAAAGACTTGGGCACAAAAGTCAAGGCCCACTCTCCAGAGCAGTTGGAGGCAATTCTGCACTGCTGGAGGAGCTGCCTTTTGGGTGAAACATTAAACCAAGGCTAGTCTGCACTCTAAAGTGGACATAAAAGGTCTCAAGGCACCATTCAAATAGGGGGGAGTTAGCCCCAGGCCAACAGCCTCGGTCAAACTGATATCCAAGGTCACCATCGCAGATGTCAGACCAGCCTTCTTGAATGTTAACCCATGTAAAGTGACTGGCCTGGATGGAGCACTTAGATCCTGCGTGTACCAGCTGCTGGGGATATTCGCAGACATCTTTAACCTCTCCTTACTCGTGGATTAGCGGGTAAATATGTGGGGGTAGGGCCTGGGTGGGATTGTGGTCGGTGCAGACTCGATGGGCCGAATGGCCTCCTCCTGCACTGTAGGGTTTCTATGATTACTCCGATCTGAGGTCCCTACCTGCCTCAAGAAGATGACCATCATCCCTGTACCAAAGAAAAGCTAGGGAGCGAGTCTTAATGAGTACCGCCCTTAACTCTGACATCCATCATCATGAAGTGCTTCGAAAGGTTAGTCATGGCACACATCTATACCGATTTCTCAGATTGCCTGGATCCACTACAGTTTGCCTATCGCCTCAACAGGTCCACAGCAGATGCCATTTCCCTGGCCATACGCTCAACCCTGGAACACCTGGACAACAAGGACACTTATAACAAGGACTCCTTGTTATTGACTACAGCTCAGCCTTCAACACCATTTCCGAACAAATCTCATCTCCAAACTTTGTGGCCTGGGGCTCGGCTCCTCCCTCTGCGACTGGATCCTAGACTTCCTAACCCACAGACTGCAATCAGTAAGGAGAGGCAACAACACCTCCCCCACGATCATCCTCAATACTGGTGCCCCACAAGGCTGTGTCCTCAGCCCCTTACTCTATTCCTTATATACCTATGACTGTGTGGCCAAATTCCCCTCCGGTTCATTTTCAAGTTTGCTGATGACACCACTGTTGTGGGTCGGATCTCAAGCAATGACAAGACTGAGTACAGGAAGGAGATAGAGAACCCAGTGAAATGGTACGATGACAATAATGTCTCCCTCACTGTTAGTAAATCGACTTCAGGAAAAATAGTGGAGGACACGCCCCATCTATATCCAAGGTGATGAAGTGGAGATGGTCGAGAGCTTCAAGTTTCTAGGTGTTCAAATCACCAACAATCTGTCCAGGTCCCTCCACGCCAACGCTATAGTTAAGAAAGCCCACCAACGCCTCTACTTTCTCAGCAGGCTAAGGAAATTCGGCATATCCACTATGATTCTCACCAATTTTTACAGATGCACCATAGAAAGCATTCTTTCTGGTTGTATCACAGCTTGGTATGGCTCCTGCACTGACCAAGACTGCAAGGAATTACAAAGGATTGTGAATGTAGCCCAATCCATCACACAAACCAGCCTCCCATCCATTGACTTCGTCTACACTTCCCGCTGCCTCGGCAAAGCAGCCAGCACCCCAGATATTCTCTCTTCCACCTTCTTCTGTTGGGAAAAAGGTACAAAATGCGGAAAACACGTACCAACTGATTCAAGAACAGCTTTTTCCCTGCCTCAATCAGACTTTTGAATGGTCTTACCACATATTAGCTGATCTTTCTCTTCACCCTATCTGTAACTGAAACACTATATTCTGAACCCTATCCTTTCCTTCTCCCCTATGTACTCTATGAATGGTATGCTTTGTCTGTATAGCGCACAAGAAACAATACTTTTCACTGTATCCCAACACATGTGACAATAATAAATCAAATCAATTCAATTCAATAGGTAGGTGAATAGAGTTGGGAAACATTTGATCATTATCCTATTGTTCTACAACAATAACACTTGCAAAATACTTAATTGGCTATTGAGCACCTTGGACATTCTGAGGTAATGAAACTAAGGGTGGAATTTTACCAGCATGTCCGCCTCAGGTTCGTACGATCCCACCCTAGGCCAAAGGAGAATGCCGCTATCTGAGCCTCGCCCTTCCCCGGAATCGGGGCGGGCGTGCCGGTAAAATTCTGGCCTCAGAGTCTTTCCTTTTCTGTACCCAAGGTTGCAATATGCCATATTGTCCAGGGATACAGCTGAGAGCAAAGGAACATAGGAACAACAGTAGACTATTCAACCCCTTGAGCCTGTTCCACTATTCAATTGAGATCACAGCTAATCTGAATCCCAACTCGATCCACCTGCTTTGACTCCATATCTCTTCAATATCCTTGTCTAGCAAAAACCTACCACACAGATTCTATATGATCAATTGAGCTATCATCTACTGCTTTTGTGGGTGCGTTCCAGATCTCTGTCGCCCTTGGCATGAGGAAGTGTTTACTTCCGAAGGATTGAGATTCTAATCTATCCATAATCATCGAACCTGGGTTGAACCAGGAGTGTCATGTCTTACTTGTGTATCTAATGTCACCACCAACAGATTCAAGATCGCACGGTAGCACAGTAGTTAGCACTGCTGCCTCACAGTGCCAGGGACCCAGGTTCAATTCCTGGCTTGGGCCATTGTCTGTGCAGAGTCTGCATGTTCTCCCCGTGTCTGCGTGGGTTTCCTCTGGGTGCTCCGGTTTCCTCCCATGGTTTGAAAGATATGCTGATTAGATGCATTGGCCATGCTAAATTCTCCCTCAGTGTACCCGAATAGGTGCCGGAGTGTGGCGACTAGGGGATTTTCACAGTAACTTCATTGCAGTGTTAATGTAAGCCTACTTGTGGCACTAATAAATAACTAAAAAGATCACAAGATAGGTTCAGATGAAGAAAGGACTTCAACCCATTTGATCCCATGCTTCCAGAATACCAACACCAGGTTAAAGTCCAACAGGTTTATTTGGCAGCAAGTGCCATTAGCTTTCGGAGTGCTGCTCCTTCGTCAGATGGAGTGGATATCTGCTCCATCTGACGAAGGAGCAGCGCTCCGAAAGCTAATGGCATTTGCTGCCAAATAAACCTGTTGGACTTTAACCTGGCGTTGTTAAAACTCTTACTGTATTTACCCCAGTCCAACGCTGGCATCTCCACATCCAGAATACCAACCAATCATCTCTGCATGAAGAATCTAGTTCATGGATCCAGTTTCTTTTGGACTCAATCACTTTTCTTAGCAACCTGTCCCATTTATTGATAACCTTCTATGCGGATAAATACTCCCTGACATTTTCTGGAAGGGTCCCAGAGGATTGGAAAATAGCTAATATGATATTTTTATTCAAGAAAGGAGGGAGACATAAAGCTGAAAACTATGGACCAATTAGCCTAACATCTGTCATTGGGAAGTTGCTAGAATTAATTAGCAACGAGGTTATGGCAGGATGGCATTATAAAAAATTATAATGGGATCAGAAAGTGTCAACTTGGCTTTGTGAAAGGAAAATCAAGGATAAAGGAGAACCTGTAGATGCGGTGTTCTTGGACTTCCAAAAGGCATTTGATAAGGTGCCACATAAAAGGTTATCACACAAAATAAAAGAACATGGCATGGGGGGTAACATTTTAGCATGGATAAAGGGGTGGTTAGTTAACAGGAAGCAGAGAGTAGGAATAAATTGGTCATTTTCAGGTTGGCAAGCTGTAACTAATGGATGAAGTTACCGAATGTATGGTCGCTAAATTTGTTGATGACACCAAGATAGGTCGGAAAGCAAATTGTCAAAGGAGTAAGTTGTCAAGAGGGCATAGAGAATCTGCATAGAGGTTTGGATAAGTTAAATGAGTGGGCAGAAATTTGGCAGATAAAGTAGAATGTGGGAAAATGTGAACTTGTCCATTTTGGCAAGAAGATTAGAAAAGCAGTATAGTATCTAAATGGATAGAGATTGGGAAACTTGGTGACAGAGAGGGATCTGGATATCCTGATACATGAATCGCAAGAAGTTAGCATGCAGATACAACTCGCGATTGGGAAGGCAAATAGAATGTCTTTAATTGAAAGAAATCTGCCTTCGTTATCTGGTCTGGCCAACATGTGACTCCAGGCCCACAGCAATGTTGGTTGACATTTGACTCCTCACTGTCTGGCAAGCCATTCGGTCATATTCAAGAATGCAACACCCCACAACTCCTCAAGGCCAATTAAGGATGGGGAGTAAATGCTGGCCTTACCAGCGGTGCCCACAACCTACAAACGAATGCAAATATGTTCTATCCCACGAGTAGAATCCTTATGCTTTTAATTTTAGCTTCTGGTTGATACCGGAGATGAGGGGGAGAGATATGAGGAGAGATTGAGTAGGTTGGGCCTGTACTCATTGGAGTTTAGAAGGCTGAGGGGAGATCTTATAGAGACATAAAAGATAATGAAGGGGCGAGACAGGGTAGAGGCAGAGAGATTCTTTCCACTTAGAAAGGAAACAAGAACTAGAGGACACAGCCTCAAAACAAGGGGGAGTCAGTTTAGAACAGAGTTGAGGAGGAACTTCTTCTCTCAGAGGGTAGTGAATCTCTGGAATTCTCTGCCCATTGAAGCAGTGGAGGCTACCTCGTTAAATATGTTTAAGTCAGAGGTAGATAGATTTCTGATCAATGAGGGAATTAAGGGTTATGGGGAGCGGGAGGGTAAGTGGAACTAAACCACTATCAGATCAGCCATGATCTTATTGAATGGCGGGGCAGGCTCGAGGGGCTAGATGGCCTACTCCTGCTCCTATTTCTTATGTTCCTATGTTCTTAATACCTTACATTGTCTGCACTGGAGGCCATTTCCCACTGAGGAGCAAACCCTGCCAAGCTTTCAGCTATTTCTTCTGAGCCCACAGCCCCCATTCATTTTGGTGTTATCTGCATGTCTGCATGGCTTTATACCGAGCATGTGAAGCAGGCTATTTATTTATACCAGGTCGATTATGGTTCCCAGAGCCGTTCGCCAGGACATGGGAATCTAATCTGTCGGTTGCGTTATACCGTGTCCCCTGATGTAATGGCTCCTTTTATTTTGTGAACAGAATCCTGTAAAATGGGTTTTTCTGCTCAGGGTCACCGGCAGAACTCTCCCAGCTACTCTCAATCCATCATCAGGGACTTCACCTTATCGCTTGTTAGTTCAATGGCTGACGATCTCTGTTGTGATTAATGACCCCCACACAAGGTGTTCATGTTCCATTGCACCTTGGCCTGCCTTTAAGTGGTTTCTGCAAATTATCCTTCACTTGGCATCCATTCAATCCGGCCAAACCAGCTAAGCAGCTCGAGCATATGTTTGGCCTCCAGATGCCTGCGGCATTGTCTAATGCTCTTGTTTCTCACATGCAGTGTCCAGCGCCACTTTACTGAGTGTGAAAAGCATTCGAAAAATCTAATGCCGACTTGTTGAGTAATTCTCAGCTTGTGTTTTACATACCACTCAGAAGCAATCAGATTAAATGCGGCTAAAGTCAGAGGACTTTTCTTTGCACCAGCTGCGCATCCACCAATGCCAACTACGTGCACAATGCCAGCTGTGCTGCTGGAACAAGGGTGCCAACTGTGGCAGCGCGGAACGAAATAGAAACATACAAGGACAAAAAGAGAGAAGGAAATTATAGTCGAGGGTTGAGGTAGCGAAACAAGATGTGTCTTCTCAGTATTTCCTTCGAACGTGCAAGGGATTTCACTGATTGTTCTCCTCCATAATTTGGACACACCGGAGCAAATCAAACTTAGCCGGGAGAGATAAATTCATAGTATGAGACATCGATAAATTTCTGTGCAATAATAGGGCGGCACGGTGGCGCAGTGGTTAGCACTGCTGCCTCACAGCTCCAGGGACCCGGGTTCGATTCCCGGCTTGGGTCACTGTCTGTGTGGAGTCTGCACGTTCTCCCCATGTCTGCATGGGTTTCCTCCGGGTGCTCCGATTTCCTCCCAAAGTCCGAAAGACGTGCTGGTTTAGGTGCATTGGCCATGCTAAATTCTCCCTCAGTGTACCCGAGCAGGTGCCAGAGTGTGGCGACTCAAGGATTTTCACAGTAACTTCATTGCAGTGTTAATGTGAGACTACATGTGACTAATAAATAAACTAAAATTATATAGCGAATAACAGATGCCTGAGCTAATAACATTAATAATTTCACAAAACAAACTAACATTCTGCAATTTTGAAATTACGCAGTTTTGTTTTCCTTAATGGATGCAATTTTCCCATTTGACTCTGAATCACCAATTGTTGGCTTGTTTCTGTAGGTTTGCCAGTCGTTCCTCTTATGCATACTTTACTATTGGGCTTTCCATTGTGAGACAGGAAATGGGACAATTTAGAATAATTGGCATTGGATTACATTTACTTTCTGTGGAACAATATACTCTCTCTTCACCAGTGCACAGCGTAATGGGCCTCCATAAAAGCTTAGCTGGCTCTGGTAGTGATGAGATGACTCATACAGAGACATTACAGAAAACTTTCAACCAGCTGAAGGGGTTTACTGCATGGACTAAGAAGAGGCAGAAGCTCACCAAGGGAGAAGGAAGAAACAATCTCGGGGGCTGGCCGTCTTCTGGGATTGACGAAGGTCATTGAACTAGACTGCTTGGACATCAAGAGAAAGAATGCACCTGGAAATGGGTGCAGCATCATCATAGGTAGAGGCCAACAAGGCAGCGCAGCAGTTGCATGCACATTAGAAAAGGAACCCTGAACATCATGAGACCACAGCAGAATGACAGAGACCACATGGGGGAAGGAGGTAGCACCTGGAGCACAGAATCTACTTGTATCTGGACACAACTGTTGTGTTGTTATAATGATATAAAGGCACCGATCACTCATATGGGAATGGGTAAACACATTTATTAAGACTAAGCACATGAGACCAGATATACATAGATAGAAAAGTTGAAGACATCAGAAGCAGAGCTGTGTGCGCGTGTGCATTGCACAAAAGGCAAAAGTGAAACTAAGACTGGATTGCATGACACACTTCCCTTTGAGTGATGTTATCTATTATCCCTTAAAAGCATATTACAACATCCCCCCTTTCTTTTTAAAGATACTTTCCCCTTTCCAAAGTAGAATAACTACTTAGAATACATGTTCATGTTTAGTTACCATTACATTAATGTACAGAACTGATGAATCTATGAATCTCTAATGCATAGAAACTCATCTGTAACACCCAGATCTTGTCTGGTGGTTTCTTTAATTGCTCACAGTGATCTGTGGGATTATCATTCTTGGATGTTCCTAGTTCTGGATTCAATCAGACTGCATGGTGGATGAAGAGCTGGAATTAATCTGACTTATCCTCAGATATGCCTCACTGTTGCTTCTCTCAGTATAATGACTTCAAAGGATCTTGGTTCAGAATAAACCTTTGTCACCTCGGCTGATGGTCATATACCTTCTGTGGGATCCTGGATGCAAACCCATTGTTCCAACTGTAAATTTGGCAATTCTGTACCTACATCTTTATAGTGCACATTGGTCTTCTTCGGTCGCAGTTTTAAAAGTTGCTCTCCAGTTTCTGAGAGAGTAGAATGGCTGCTCCCAGCGAGATGGATAAGAGCAGCAGACACATGAGAACACCACCAGTTAGAAATTCCTATCCAAGCCACTCAACACCCCGACTTGGAAATATATCAGCCGTTGCTTCACTGCCATGGGTCAAAATCCTGGCACTCCCTCCCTAACAGCACTGTGGCTGTGTCTACGTCACATGGATTGCGAGGGTTCTGGAAGGCAGCTCACCACCACCTTCTCAAGGGCAATTTAGGGTGAAGACAACAATCCCTTAAATGACTTTTAAAAAACTTTAAACAAAAACAGTTATTCATTGATAACTTTCCACTTCCTTTTTACTACAGGGCAATAACACTGTTCAGGTTTGTTCCTTCCCACTGTCATCAAAAATTGGATGTGGGGGTGGGAATTCCGTAGCTGGCTTCTGTCTGTCATTTTAAAAACCGTGTTGGAGTCTCCCCGACTCCACAAAAAAACCAGACCTTATTGTTAATAAAATTAAATGCGACGCTCTTCAGCAATTGCACATTCTGTCAAGAAGGTTTTATAAAATTCCTTCTTGTTTAGTCTGCGTCGGATCTATTTCTTTACCACTGTTTGTGTCATGTATCTGTAAACATTTGACAGTTCTGGTTCAGCTCTGCATTGTGTAAACCTCGGGCTGTTGGAAAGTTCAGCCACTGGTTATATTTCACCAGCTTCCCACTCCTTCCGAAATAAGGAACATTCCTAGATTATAGAAGACTAGGCTGCTGCAGCGACTGCTGCTCATTGGGGCTCTCACTGAACATCCCGAGGTTCCTGTTACTCTAAGATAAAAATGTCTCTGTATCAATGCTCGGAAGTAGGGCTGATTTTCAGTTTCAATATCTCTGAAGATGGGACATTATTTTCTTTTTAAGCACAACTGGGAAAATAGGTGACTCATTATTATGAAAACAGATAGCACTTATCTGTTTTCATAATAATGAGGCAAAGAAAACTTGGAAGTATGAATATTTTACATATTTGGATGCTATGTGCTGAATAGAGGGTCATATTCTGGAAGCTCACTGGGTAAGCGAGTAAGTGAGCAGGCCAAACAGACCAGAAAGGTTTCACCTCTAGTCTGCCTTGTTAACTAATTCCTCCATGTCCAGTCCTCCAACCCATTTTAATCTCTGTGCTTCTCCTACTCTAACCTCTAACGCATCCCCTGATACCCATCATCTTCCATTGGCAGTCATGCCTTTAACTGTTTAGAGCTGGTCCCAGCGAGAAGGATAAGAGCAGCAGACACATGAGAACACCACCAGTTAGAAATTCCTATCCAAGCCACTCAACACCCCGACTTGGAAATATATCAGCCGTTGCTTCACTGCCATGGGTCAAAATCCTGGCACTCCCTCCCTGACAGCACTGTGGCTGTGCCTACACCACATGGATTGCGATGGTTCTGGAAGGCAGCTCACCACCACCTTCTATAACACTACATTCTGCACTCTCTCCTTTCCATTATAAACCTTTCTCCCTGAACTTCTCCACCTCCCCTCCTCTCTTGCTTTCCACCTTTACAATCTTTCAGTTACCAGTCCCAATCTCCCAATGTGGCTTGATGTCAATATTTGTCTGGTATGCTCCATGAAGTTCATTGGGATGTTTTACTGTGTTAAAGTTAATGTTGATGTTTTTACTGCTTTAATGCAATTTTTTTGTTAGAATTTTAATCAGGATAACAGAAACAACACTCTAAGTTAGTGAAGGAAAATTTCCATTCTTGATCACTATCTGGCAATTACTATCTGGGTTTAATTGTAATGTCCATCAAGGTGGAATGACCTGTCGACACTCACTGTCTGGACTTGCATGTAAGCAATGAGTGTTCAGTAAGGAGGTACTGGAGGATGATCAGTACCCACACACTATACCCCAAGTTGACTCGGTATTTATTGGTTTTGTTGAAAGCTACAAGATGTTGTGCTAACATAAATCAAGACCACAAGAAACTACAAAGGGTCGTGAATGAAGCCCAGTCCATCACGCAAACCAGCTTCCCATCCATTAACTCTGTCTACACTTCGCAATGCCTTGGAAAAGCAGCCAGCATAATCAAGGACCCCACACACCCCGGACATTCTCTCTTCCACCTTCTTCCGTCGAGAAAAAGATAAAGAAGTCTGAGGTCATAAACCAATCAACTCAAGAACAGCTTCTTCCTTGCTGCCACCAGACTTTGAATGGACCTACCTTGCACTAAGCTGATCTTTCTCTACACCCTAGCTATGACTGTAACACTCCATTCTGCACTCTCTCCTTTCCTTCTCTATGAACGGTATGCTTTGTCTGCGTAGCGCGCAAGAAAAAATACTTTTCACTGTATCCTAATACATGTGACAATAATAAATCAAATCAAAATCAAATTAAAGGCATTTAATCTCACCTCCATCTTAAATGAAACCACCTCATCTCTCCATGTCAGGAGATGCCAATTACAGAGGAGGGTTACTCACTCTTCGACCCTCTCCATTCTTGTGCTGCTGGTTTATGAATGAAAGTTCGGAAAGACATAGGAGGATAAATCGCGAAGTGAGGGAAAGATGAATCAGCATTGGAGAGAGTGGGTAGAGTCTCTCAACTAAAAGCTCTTCTCAATGTTCCTTCCATTAAGAAGCCAAAAGCATCACAAGACTGGAGCAGAGGAGCAGATTGTATTATTCAAAGTTGATGCTTGGAACATTTTTTGATATCTGATTTGATTTGATTTATTATTGTCATGTATTAACATGTGACAATAGTTATAGTTATATTAAAGGTATATATAAATGGAAGTTGTGGAGTTTTACATGATTTCTCTGATAGAGTCTCCCATTGCTTCAATGGAAAAAAGAATAGTTTACAGTCTATGGGCGGGATTTTCCACGCCTCCTGCTGCGTCTTTCACAGTGGCGGAGGCAACCCATCATTGGCCAGTGGCGGGATCTTCTGGACCGCTGTCAGTGGCGTTTCTCTTTTTTTATGCAACTCCGCCGCTCTCGCTGGCGGGAACGGTCAGAAATTTCCGGCGCCAGTCCAGGGAAGGGGAAGAAAGGGAACTTTAAAAACAACTTTCCCAGGACTGGAGAGAGCAGCTGAAAATGTCTGCTCTGTCATCTCAGGAGGTTACAAACTCCACATCTGCGCAGAGCCAGTCGCCCTGAGGCTAGCTGTGTGCAGGGTTATGACTGAAGACTGCCAGTAGCATTATCTACTTGCCTGTCATCACTTCACCCCTGGCACAGGGCTCGGTAAGCCTGATGTGGGTTGGTTGATGACTTGTTGAGCAACTTGACTGCTGACTAGAGGGCGGGGTTTGTTGCAGCCTTGTCCAAGGCAGCTATTTGATGCGACACATTTGAAGTAACTCTTCAAATGCAGACAATAAAAATAGAACAAAACTTGCCCCAACTTATAAATCAAAGACATGGTTTAATAAAGAAACTTCATTGCTCCAAACTTGGGGCCTCGCCCTGGGCCACTCCAAGCTTACCACAATTCCAAACAGGTTCTTATTTATAGTGAGTCAGCTGACTATTACATCATTCTGTAATTGGTTCCATGGTTTACTGGGTCAGCTGACCCTTACAGCTCGTTAGCATTGGTCACATTACATCCAATACAAAGTTGCCACGGGTTACATTCTAACAATGTGTGCTACACTCATGGCAGATGAAAGGATGCAGGTTTGATTTTGAATTGTCCTTCTCCTGGACCTGTTGCTGAGTTTGCTGAACCTCATCTACACTGGCCCTTGACAACGCTGTCCAGTCTCTTGGAGCTATTTGTGATATTTTGTACTGTCAGCTGACCCATAGCTGGGTTTCGAAATCAGAGGTACCTTCTAGTAGACTGCCAATTAAGGCTGATGAGCCCTACCAACATGGAGCCATCTGGTTTAGAGATACCAAGCATCCACCTTCGCACATCTGCCCACAGTCCTGAACATGAAGCCGGGTGGTCGGAGATTTATTTGGAGCAATTACTTGAGAGCTTACGGGGGCTTTTTGGGAATGAGAAGC
The DNA here is from genome assembly GCF_964213995.1 of Mustelus asterias. Taxonomy (NCBI): domain Eukaryota; kingdom Metazoa; phylum Chordata; class Chondrichthyes; order Carcharhiniformes; family Triakidae; genus Mustelus; species Mustelus asterias. Next base: position 12,640,855 of record NC_135819.1, on the reverse strand, counting down.
ATCTCAACTGCCTTCATCATCCCAGTCCTTGCTAACCCTTTGTCCCCCTAGTAATGCCGAAACCACAAAAAAATGTATAGAGTAAAATCAGAGTGTTATATTGAGACATAGAAACATAGAAAATAGAAGCAGGAGTAGGCCATTCAGCCCTTCGAGCCTGCTCCGCCATTCATTATCAAATTCAATATCCTGAACCCGTCTTCCCTCCCCCGACCCCGCACCCCCCTCCCTCCCTCCCCATATCCCTTGATCCTTTTAGTCCCAAGAGCTATATCTAATTTCTTCCTGAATTCACACAGTGGTTTGGCCTCAACTACTTTCTGCGGTAGTGAATTCCACACATTCACCACTCTCTGGGTGAAAAAATTTCTCCTCACCTCAGTCCGAAAAGGTTTACCCCTTATCCTCAAACTATGACTCACATTTAGTCGAGTAATCTTATTAGGTTACTGCACTAAAGAGAACTATAGATAACTGAACGTTATCGTTTTAAAAATTCATTTGGGGGACATGGGCGTCGCTGGCTGGGCCAGCATTTATTGCCCATCCCTAGTTGCCCTTGGATGGCAGTTGAGAGTCAACCACATTGCTGTGGCTCTCGAGTCACATGTAGGCCAGGCCGGGTAAGGACGGCAGATTCCCTTCCCTCAAGGACACTAGTGAGCCAGATGGGTTTTTTTCAACAATTGACAATGGTTTCATGGTCATCAGTAGATTCTTAATTCCAGATTTTTTTTTATTGAATTCAAATTCCACCATCTGCCATGGCGGGATTCGAACCCGGGTCCCCAGAACATTAGCTGAGTTTATAGATTAATAGCGATAATACCACTAGGCCATTGCCTCCCCCAAAGTTGAAGCTTTGGCGTGGCAGATATGTTGGCTTAAGCAGGTTATCCAGTAGGTAACTGAGCCACACAGACCTAAGAAGTCCCAGGTGCAAGTTTAGACTGCTGTGTTTGCTGAGCGTCAATACTCTTCGATTGGCTCAAAGTCTCCAGGTAAGGAGAGGAAAACTGGACAGGCCTCTTTCATGGTGGCACAGTGGTTAGCACAGCTGCCTCACAGTGCCAGGGACCCGGGTTCAATTCCTGGCTTGGGTCACTGTCTGTGCGGAGTCTGCACGTTCTCCCTGTGTCTGCATGTGTTTTCTCCAGGTGCACCGGTTTCCTCCCACACTCCAAAAGACGTGCTGGTTAGGGTGCATTGGCCGTGCTAAATTCTCCCTCAGTTTACCCGAACAGGTGCCGGAGTGTGGCGACTAGGGGATTTTCACAGTAACTTCATTGCGGTGTTAACGTAAGCCTATTTGTGACTGATAAATAAAATAAACTCTTTATTATTATCCAATGATCCCATGTATTTCAGTGATCAGGTGAGGAAGGGATCAAGCTCAACCTTTCCCTGTGATTGAATATCCTTTCGGCACTCCACATCAAAAATCACTGCTGCGCAATGGCCACTTGGGCAAAGAATCAGAGGGCAATTGGTACAGGGCAGTACCTAACCAGCACAACTTTCAGACTGGGGGAGGAAACCGGAGCACCCAGAGGAAACCCATGCAGACATGGGGAGAACGTGCAGACTCCACACAGACAGTGACCCAATCCAGGAATTGAACCTGGGTCCCTGGCGCTGTGAGGCAGCAGTGCTGACCACACCTCACAAAGAAGCCAGCAGCCTCAATGCAAGAGGACAGGGAATTATTGAGAGAAAAAAAGAAAGAGCTGCATTTTTATCAGGCTTTTCCAGACCACCGAACATCTCAAAGTGCATTCCAGCCAATGAAGTATTTTCAAAGTGTAGCTACTGTTGTAATGTCGGAAACCCGGCAGCTAATCTACACCCAACAAACTCACACAAACAACAATTTGATAATGACCAGATAATCTGATTTTGACTGAGGGATAAATATTGGCCAGGACACTTGGGATAACTCCCACAACCTTCCTGAAGATAAAATAATAAATCAACATGTAACATCATATTTAAGGCCACCAAATATCAAAGTGCTATCAGAAACATTAATAATTTTATTTTAGAACATTAATAAAATTTACCAAGTTTTAATACTTGAAGAAGTCCAAACTTGTGCAGGTCAGGCACATTGGTCATACTAACTTGCTCCTTAGTGTCCCTGGATGTGTTGGTTGGAGGGATTAGGGACGGCACGGTGGCACAGTGGTTAGCACTGCTGCCTCATAGTGTCAGGGACCTGGGTTCAATTCCCGGCTTGGGTCACTGTCAGTGTGGGGTTTGAACATTCTCCCTGTGTCTGCGTGGGTTTCCTCCGGGTGCTCTGATTTCCTCCCACACTCGAAAAATGTGTGGGTCAGGTTGATTGGCCATGCTAAATTGCCCCTTAGTGTCAAGGGGACGAACAGGGTAAAAACGTGGGGCTACGGGGATAGGGGCTGGGTGGGATTATGGTCGGTGCTGGCTTGATGGGCCAAATGGCCTCCTTCTGCACTGTAGGGATACTATGATTCTATAAACTCAGCCAAATTTACTGTTCCTGTATGTCTATCCATGTTTGTGAATTGTAGATCTACACTCTAGATAAATGGATATTATTTCACTAACAGGTACAGCATTATTGAATTAAAACACTGGTGTGAATGAGAAGTACAGAAACAGAAAATATGAAGTGTTGGACTGGCGGTCACTTCACCCAGAGTTCCTCTCCTGACCTGGCTGCTTTCTAGCTCGCTCAGGTCACTGAGAAATTGTCCCATCAATCACTGCTATTTGACTGCTGACGGAACCAAGAGGAGGTCCTTCCTCTGGGACCTGAGGGGACAGTTCTCATGCCCTTCAGAGGCTTGGGAATCCCACTAAACAGAGAACATACTGGGCCAGACAGCTGCTTTTACCATCAGTAGAGGGGGACCAACACTGCACTCCAGCTTCACACACACAGCAGCTGTTAAGTGTAAAATTGCCCATTAACACTTTGTGTACTCAGTTTCTCTGCATCAATGGAAGATCAGCTACCTTTGAAATCAAGCTGCCTTCTGAACTTGTTACTGTACCCGTCTCTTACCCTGCTGGCTGGTGTCGTTTGACAATAATTGCCAACAAGTTATACTGTGAACACCTTTCTCCTGTTTGTGGATGAGAATTCTACTGAATGCAGGATCGTTCTTTCAGATGTAGGGATTCAGGCAGTCAATAGTGTTTCATTTTCACATTATCTTGACCGTACCAATATCTGGTGTAAAACAGTTTTGTTCCCGTAATGTTGATGTAGGGAGGAAAAATTCAGCGTCTTATTTTTAGCTTTTATAGTTTATTTATTAGTGTCACAAGTAGGCTTACATTAACACTGCAATGAAGCTACTGCGAAAATCCCCTAGTCACCACACTCCGGCGCTTGTTTGGATACACTGAGGGAGAATTTAGCACGGCCAATGCACCCAACCAACATGTCTTTCAGACCGTGGGAGGAAACCGGAGCACCCGGAGGAAACCCACGCAGACACGGGGAGAACGTGCAGCCTCTGCACAGACAGTGACCCAAGCCGGGAATCGAACCCCGGTCTCTGGCGCTGTGAGGCAGCATTGCTAACCACTGTGTCACCGTGCCGTCTGAATGGAGACATGTGCGAAGTGAAATCTACCATTCCCTATCCGGGGCGGCTGGGAATTACGGTAAGACTATCAAAGGGACTCAGGTGTCCAGGCTTCGGATGGAATTAACTGAGGTCAGCTGCCGGCAGGTGTGGTGTGAGGGTGATATTGCGTGTCCTTCTGATGACGGCAAGACATGCAAGCCAACATTTGTGGGTTGAAGGTTACGCTGCGATGCCCTCCACTGCCAAATTGCCTGCTGACTTCCATTGTGATGGATAGGTAAACACGGCCACGTAGACAAGGAGGGTTTCTGGCATTCCAACAACATCTTTGTGAAAGGAAAAAAAACTTGGCAAAGCAGAAGGAGTCTAATATAGCACAATCTCCACAACATGCTACTCCGACAATGGATCATAAAATCCTACAGTGCAGAAGGAGGCCACTCAGCCCATCGAGTCTGCACTGACCACAATCCCACCCAGGCCCTATCACCACAACCCCATGCATTTATTCTAGCTGGGTCCCCTGACACTCAGGCAATTTAGAAACCCTACAGTGCAGAAAGAGGCCATTTGGCCCATCGAGTCTGCACCGACCACAATCCCACCCAGGCCCTACCCCCCTATCCCTACATATTTACCCACTAATCCCTCTAACCTCACATCTCAGGACACTAAAGGGCAATTTTAGCATGGCCAATCCACCTAATCCGCACATCTTTGGACTGTGGGAGGAAACCAGACCACTCTGAGGAAATCCACGCAGACATGGGGGGAACGTGCAGACTCCACACAGACAGTCACCCAAGGCCGGAATCAAACCCGGGTCCCTGGCGCTGCTAGGCAGCCATGCTAACCACTGTGCCACCGTGCCATAAACAAGGTATTCCTGCCATTCACAGCAGTGCAGACAACTACCTCAAAAAGTGTCAACAGCAGTCAGACTAGCAACCCCCATTTTTATTCTAACCACAATAACTTGGCTTTATGACTATTCACCAACCGCAATAGCAGGTCTACATCTGTTACCGATCCCTCCAGGACAGGCATGCCAACTGGTGAGGAAGTCTTGTTCACAAATTGCTAAAGTTTATGGTATGAACGATTTTTTAAAATTACTTGTTGAGGAGATACTGAGTTATCCCTTAGTTTAGTTAGACTCTCAACTGCCCTTGGGCAACTAGGGATGGGCAATAAATGCTGGCCAGCCAGCGATGCCCTTGTCCCATGAATAGAGTCATAGAGGTTTACAGCATGGAAGCAGGCCCTTCGGTCCAACTTATCTATGCCGCCCTTTTTTTTTCACCACTAAGCTAGTCCCAATTGCCCCGCGTTTGGCCCATATTCCTCTATACCCATCTTAACCATGTAACTGCTTTTTAAAAGACAAAATTGTACCTGCCTCTACTACTACCTCTGGCAGCTTGTTCCATTTTTTTTTTCTCCACTCCACCTGACGAAGGGACAGCCTGTTCCGAAAGCTAGTGGCATTTGCTACCAAATAAACCTGTTGGACTTGAAGCTGGTGTTGTTAAACTTCTTACTGTGTTTACCCCAGTCCAACGCCGGCATCTCCACATCACAGCTTGTTCCAGACACTCACCACCCTCTGAGTGAAAAACTTGCTCCTCTGGACCCTTTTGTATCTCTCTCCTCTCACCTTAAACCTATGCCCTCTAGTTTTAGACTCCCCTACCTTTGGGAAAAGATGTTGACTATCTACCTGATCTATGCTCCTCATTATTTTATAGGCCTCAAAAAGATCACCTCTCAGTCTTCTCGGCTCCAGGAAAAAAGTCCCAGTCTATCCAGCTTCTCCTTATAACTCAAACCATCAAGTCTCGGTAGCACCCCAGTAAATCTTTTCTGCACTCTTTCTCGTTCAATAATATCCTATAATAGGGTGATCAGAACTGTACACAGTATTCCAGGTGTGACCTTACCAATGTCTTGTACAACTTCAACAAGATGTCCCAACTCCTGTATTCAATGTTCTGACCAAGCATTAATTAAAAAAATTCAGTGTCATCATACAGGAACAGAAACAATGAGAACAAGTATCTTTGGGCATCAAAAGCATAAAACCAGTAACTTTGTACAGCACAGTGATATTATATAATAATTAAATCATAATATGATTGTGGATATCAAAAGGCAGGAGTGCAAGTCAATCTTTGCCTCTTCAAAAATGCAATGTTAGAAATGTAATTCTTCAAAATCTGTAAGAGTGTCATTTGGGCACTTGCAAGGATTTTATTGAGGGGGCGTTAGGCTCAATGGAACTCACACGAATGTGCAGTATCACTACTACAGTGTAATGGATACTAAACCAAGGGGCCCTGTCATCAAACAGTCACCACATCCTTAATTAGCATGGAAATGTTGAATGCTTTACAGTGTAGAAGATGGGGTCGACTGCAAAGCCTGCCAGACCGCATCGAGAGCTGCTGACAAGAGTGCAGTAACAGATGGATGGACAATGAAGAGTTTTCCAGTCACTCAGGAAAGATGGGCAAATTGAGAGGCACTGAACCAATTTCGTGCTTAATCTCCCTTCCACTATCCGTATCTTCCCTTGTAGATCTAGCATAGAGTCATAGAGGTTTACAGCATGGAAACAGGCCCTTTGGCCCAACTTGTCCATGCCACCCCTTTTTTTTTGAACCCTTAAGCTAGTCCCAATTGCCTGCATTTGGCCCACATCCCTCTATACCTATCTTACAAATGTAACTGTCTAAACGCTTTTAAAAGACAAAATTGTACCTGCCGCTACTACTACCTCTGGCAGCTTGTTCCAGACACTCACCACCCTCTGTGTGAAGTAATTGCCCCTCTGGACCCTTTTGTATCTCTCCCCTCTCACATTAAACCTATGCCCTCTAGTTTTAGACTCCCCTACCTTTGGAAAAATATATTGACTATCTAGCTGATCTGTGCCCCTCATTATTTTATAGACCTCTATAGGATCACCCCTCAGCCTCCTACACTCCAGAGAAAAAAGTCCCAGTTTATCAAGCCTCTCCTTATAACTCAAACCATCAAGTCCCAGTAGCATCTTAGTAATGTTTTCTGTTCCTGTAGTCATTGGAGGTTGGTCCCAACTTGCTTTTTCATTCTCTCCCCATCCAAACCCTGCTTCCACCCCCATCACCTTCTATAGCTGGGCAGCACGGTGGCACAGTGGTTAGCACTGCTGCATCCAAACCCTGCTTTTAACCCACACCACCTTCTACAGCTGGGCAGCGCGGTGGCACAGTGGTTAGCACTGCTGCATCCAAACCCTGCTTTTAACCCACACCACCTTCTACAGCTGGGCAGCATGGTGGCACAGTGGTTAGCACTGCTGCCTCACAGCGCCAAGGACCCAGGTTCAACTCGGGCCTCGGGTGACTGTCTGTGCGGAGTTTGCACATTCTCCCCGTGTCTGCGTGGGTTTCCTCCGGGTGCTCCAATTTCCTCCCACAGTCCAAAGATATGCGGGTTAGTTGGATTGGCCATGCTAAATTGACCCTTAGTGTCAGGGGTATAGCTAGGGCAAATGCATGGGGTTATGGGGATAGGGCCTGAGTGGGATTATCATCTGTGCAGCGTTGATGGGCCGAAAGGCCTCCTTCTGCACTGTGGGGCTTCTATGATATAGATTCTTGGAGATCCATACAATCGTTAAAGTCTGAATGGTTGAATAAAATCTAGAAAAGGGCAAGGTGCCCCTCAGGCATGGCAGTGAACACAAGACGGGATTCCCCAAGATCCTAGCACCCTCCGTATTACACTGAATAGCAATGTGAAACACAATGTTAGGTCTATATTGCCGGTGAAGGCAGGATTCTAATCCTGGAGACAAACTGAAGTAGTGAGGATACAATGGAGAAGCCTTGTTCAGTGCAGTGGGTGTGAACTTGCTCATTTACACAATGCAACATTAATGAATTACAGGTCCTAGACACCTCCAAAGTATATCCAGTTAACCCCTGGTCGCTTGGGCCATTCAGGTCCTGTGTCTGAGAGGGCAAGCGGCTGACCCTGTACAGGGCTCCTTAAATGCCTTTCAGAATCAGCTGCTAGGAGGCACACAAGGCAGGTCGATGGATTGCTCTTTTGTTTCCTGCGATTCGAGGCTTTGTGGTCAAACTATGTGATTTGAACTGCACCGCCGTCACTGCCTCCAAGCAGCAACTGGAGTTACGCCGCATCTGTTTCTTTGGAATTTAATTCATCACAATTATCTGTCCTCACACTCCCGAACTGCTGACTGATTAGGGGCTGCTGCTCGTCCTCAGGGCTTCTCAGCAAAGCCACTACTTCCAGAAGTAAGCTTCGGCACGGAGGGCATCACAACTACATTTAAATTCTGCCCTCTCCTGCTGTGTACATACAGATTTATGAGCAGATCTCCCACTCACCTGGCGAAGGAGCAGCGCTCCAAAAGCTAGTGGCATTTGCTACCAAATAAACCTGTTGGACTTTAACCTGGTGTTGTTAGACTTCTTACTGTGCACATACAGATACAGAGACACACAAAAACAGGTACACGCACCTTACTTTCCAGCAGAAGAACTGGACACTGGTCAGGAACCTTAGCTAAAGTAAAAGTTTATTTATTAGTCACAAGTAAGGCTTACATTAACACTGCAGTGAAGTTACTGTGAAATTTCCCTAGTCACCACACTCTGGCTCCTGTTCTGGTACATTCGGGGCGGCACGGTAGGACAGTGGATAGCACTGCCGCTTCACAGCGTCAGGAACCTGGGTTTGTTTCCCGGCTTGGGTCACTGTCTGTGTGGAGTTTGCACGTTGTCTGCGTGAGTTTCCTCCGGGTGCTCCGGTTTCCTCCCACACTCTGAAAGACGTGCTGGTTAGGGTGCATTGACCTGAACAGGTGCCAGACTGTGGTGACTCGGGGAATTTCACAGTAACTTCATTGCAGTGTTAATGAAAGCCTTACTTGTGACTAATAAATAAACTTTACACTGACAGAGAATTTAGCATGGCCAATGCACCTAACCAGCACGTCTTTCGGACTGTGTGAGGAAACCGGAGCACCCGGAGGAAACCCACACAGACACGGGGGGAGAATGTGCAAACTCCACACAGATAGTGACCAAGGCTGGGAATCGAACCTGGTTCCCTGGCGCTGTGAGGCAGCAGTGCAACGGTACCACCATGCATACAAAGGCCAATTGTAGTCGGCAAAATATTGCCGCAGCTAAGATTAGCTGTCAGTATAGGCAGAGAAATTAACTGCACTATACATTGAGCGGGACACCTTTATCAATTAAGCTACTGAGGACATGAAAATGGAATCCTTTATACACTTCTGTTACTATCGTCAATGCCAAATATGTCAGGTACAGCATAACTAAATGCAATGCAAAGATCCCTCTATTCTACCACAGCCTCAATATTAGGCCCATTTCCTCCCAGTCCAGCTGAGAATCTATAGAATCCCAACAGTGCGGAGGGAGGCCATTCAGCCCATTAAGTCTGCACCAACCCGTCAAAAGAGCATCTTACCCAGGCCCACTCATTTACCGTGACTAATCCACCGAACCTGAACATCTTTGGACACGAAAGGGCAATTTACCATGGCTAATCCACATAACCTACACATCTTTCAACTGTGGAAAAAATCTGGAGCACCCGGAGGAAACCCGGGGAGAATGAGGAAGGCAGCACTGTATGGCATAGTGGAGGGCAGCAAGATGGCACACTGGTTAGCACTGCTGCCTCATAGCGCTGAGTCCTGGGTTCAATTCCTTGGGTGACTGGCTGTGTGGAGTTTGCACGTTCGTCCCATGTCTGCATGGGTTTCCTCCGGGTGCTCCGGTTTCCTCCCACACTCCAAAGATGTGTAGGTTAGGTTGATTGGCCATGCTAAATTGCCCCTTAGTGTCCAAAGATGTGTAGGTTAGGTTGATTGGCCATGCTAAATTGCCCCTTAGTGTTTAAAGATGTGTAGGTTAGGTTGATTGGCCATGCTAAATTGCCCCTTAGTGTCCAAAGATGTGTAGGTTACGTGGATTGGCCATGCTAAATTGCCCCTTAGTGTCCAAATATGTGTAGGTTAGGTTGATTGGCCATGCTAAATTGCCCCTTAGTGTCCAAAGATGTGTAGGTTAGGTTGATTGGCCATGCTAAATTGCCCCTTAGTGTCCAAAGATGTGTAGGTTAGGGTGCATTGGCCATGCTAAATTGCCCCTTAATGTCCAGAGATGTGTAGGTTAGGAGGATCAGCGGGTTAAATACACAGTGATATGGAGTTAGGGTAAGATGCTCTTTCGGAGAGTCGGCGGAGATTGGATGGGTCAAATGGCCTCTTTCAGCAATGTAGGTCCTATGATTGTGCAAACTCCACAGTCACCCAAAGCCGGAATTGAGCCCAGGTCCCTGGCACTGTAAGGGACCTGGGTGACTTGCTAACCACTGTGAACCGTGCCGCCCACTTGATTAAATGCTCTCAGCTTCTTGGGGGGGGAATCTGAACCAAAAAATGGCAGAGTGTTGTTTCTGGCGACAAAACCCGCTGTTGAGAAAATGTCGGTTTTCTCTCCAGATTCGACTGCACTCCTTCAAAAAGAACAAGGGGTGCGTTTCACGCTGTCGTACAGGTGGGCGGGGCTTCATCTCGCCGGCAAAGCCCCGGCTGCACAGAGATCGGGCACCGTATTTAAAGGATGCTCCGACCGGTACATGTATAAATCTCCTTCCTAGCCCACCATGGAAGTGCCAGGGTCTCCCATGCCCACTCCCAATCAGAGTCGACACTTCTCTCCTCCCACCCATGCGCAGTTGGAGGCGCCGATCGGAGCTGCAGGATTTTGGGTGCATTAAGCCCCGCCCACAGGCTTGTGCGGCGCGATTCGGAATTGCTGCGATGTTTTCAGGCAGAGTGCACTTGGGGGCGGCGCCAGATCTGAAACACTCCCAGTTTCAAGTCCACCCAGCACTTAGAATCAAAATGATAAAATAGGGCCTTAGTGTCAGCTTTGGAGAAAAAGTGTCTCAAGCCTGACTGGGTACATTGGATGTCGAATCAATACAGCCTTCCTAGCAGCAGTGTGGTTGTACCTGCAACGGAAGGGCTGCAGCAGTTCAAGGCGGTGGCTCACCAACACCTTCCCAAAGGCAAGTAGGGTTGGGCAACAAATGTCAGCCTTGCCAACGATGCATACTCGTTGCATACTGGCGTAACATGCCAGCTCACCACCACCTTCTCAAGGGCAACTGGGGATGGGCAAAAAATGCTGGCCAGCCGGCCACGCCCATGTCCCGCGAATGAATGAAGAAAGATATATCCCATGAAAGAATTTTAAAAATCTTTTACAGCTAACACAGATCACTGTGTGCTGGATTACAAATCATACCCTAAAGACGACGGGATTTCATGGTAAGCTGCCGCGGAACATCACAGCCTAAGCAATTGGGACTTCAAATGAAGAACACATGATGTATGCTTATTAAACAGTGTAACAAATCACTCAATTCTGCCTTTGTCACGTGTGTCTCATTGAAAGTGAACACAACCATAACCTATGACAAAAAAAATCACGACAAACCACTCAGGCTGATAAGAATGTTCAGAATAGGTTAACAGCTACGCTGTATCTTTACACAATGTGGAGATGCCGGCGTTGGACTGGGGTAAACACAGTAAGAAGTTTAACAACACCAGGTTCAAGTCCCAACAGGTTTATTTGGTAGCAAATGCCTCTAGCTTTTGGAGCTCTAAGCCCCTTCTTCAGGTGAGTGGGAATTCTGTTCACAAACAGAGCATATAAAGACACAGACTCAATTTACATGAATAACGGTTGGAATGCGAATACTTACAACTAATCAAGTCTTGAAGAAACAAAACAATGTGAGTGGAGAGAGCATCAAGACAGGCTAAAAAGATGTGTATATGTGTAAAATGGCTGTCTTGTCTGGAGACAATACACATCTTTTTAGCCTGTCTTGATGCTCTCTCCACTCACATTGTTTTGTTTCTTAAAGACTTGATTAGTTGTAAGTATTCACATTCCAACCATTATTCATGTAAATTGAGTCTGTGTCTTTATATGCTCTGTTTGTGAACAGAATTCCCACTCACCTGAAGAAGGGGCAGCGCTCCGAAAGCTTGTGTGGCTTTTGCTACCCAATAAACCTGTTGGACTTTAACCTGGTGTTGTTAAACTTCTTACTGTCTTTACACAATAGCAGATGGTTTTAAAATGGCTGTTTATATTGCCCAGTATGAAACTATATCACACTGCACGCCCCACATTATGTTGCTTGTTTCCTGCATCTTCAAACGTGAACTAGGCTTTCTCTCTGTTGAGAGCGAGTGTGCTGACAGGCCTGTTTTGGTTCTGCACACTTGCTGTTTGTTAATAAAAGTCAGCTGGTTCCCTACTTTTCTCTTTTTCCAAAAGACACCTACGTGGATATTTGTACAGAATTCCCCCAACATTCAATTATTTGTTCCTTCCTGCCGCTTGCCATTTCAACACGCCCTCCTCCTCTCATGTCCGTGTGCCCACTCTTGGTCTGTTGCAGCATTCCCGTCAAGCCCAACGTAAACTGGAGGAACGGCACCTGATCTTCCGATTAGGCACTTTGCAGCCTTCCGGACTGAACACTGAGTTCAACAACTTCAGAGCATAGACTTTCTCCTCCACCTCCACTTATTTTATTTCATTTCTTTTTATCTCATTCAGCTATATTTATTGTTTTGCATTAATATTATTTTTCATTTGCATTTTTTCTCTCATTTCACTTGTCCGCTTCTTAAAAATCTCACGGTCCATCTGGTTCCCCCCCACTGCTTCCCTCCAGCTCACGAAGGCCATCGGCCACATGCCTCAGGTTGTCTTTTGACACTCTGCACCTTTTTTCTTGCCATTTACACATTCCGATCTCTTAATGGACGCTATCAGCACCCTTCTCAGCCTTTATCACCACCATTTACATTCCCTTTGTCCTTTTGCCATTGACATCTTTGTCAATTACACCCCCCCCCTCCCCCCTCACCCTTACAGTATAAATCTCATCTGATTTTCTTTGTCTTCAGCTCTGATGAAGAGTCACCCAGACTCGAAACGTTGGCTCCATTCTCTCTCTCTACAGATGCTCTCCGACCAGCTGAGATTTTCCAGCATTTTCTGTTTCCCTTCACGTTGTATCTCTGATATCTAGCAATTACCAGCAAGTATTACTGGGAACAATCACAGGCTAGAAACTTGGTTGACTTTTGCACTCCCTCTCCCGGGATATGGAAATCGAGTATTGATTTACCTTCGCCTTGGTGGAAATCAGTCGATTTATCACATCAAGAAAATGAATATGTAACTTTCCTTAGTTGTGCGGTTCAGTACTTTTCCTTTAACACTTACGCATGAAACATGCTGTCCAAACAGATATCAGTATCAGAAAAACTGCAAAGTGTGCACTTCCAAACACACCTATACATAAGCATGTGCATTGGCAGGGAAATGGATAGTTCCACAGAAAGGCAGACACATGCACAGCACACGCATCAACACATAAACAGAAAAACAAACACACCCAGGCATTTGCCTTCCAGCTTTCTCATTGTGTTGTCTTTCCCTGAGATGTATATAGTTCTGGCAGTTGTTTTACCTGACGTCTGAACTGAAACCATTGTCAGAAAGCACGGTGGCCCAGTGGTTAGCACTGCTGCCTCACAGCGCCAGGGACCCGGGTTCGATTCCCGGCTCGGGTCACTGTCTGAGCAGAGTCTGCACGTTCTCCCCGTGCCTGCGTGGGTTTCCTCCGGGTGCTCCGGTTTCCTCCCATAGTCTGACTTATGAACTGAAACCATTACCAGAAAGCACGGCGGCACAGTTGTTAGCGCTGCTACCTCACAGCGCCAGGGACCCAGGTTCGATTCCTGGCTTGGGTCACTGTCTGTGCAGAGTCTGCACATTTTCCCCATGCCTGCATGGGTTTCCTCCGAGTGCTCCGGTTTCCTCCCATAGTCTGAAAGACATGCTGGTTAGGGTGCATTGACCATGCCAAATTCTTCCTCAGTGTACCCGTAAAGGTGCCGGAGTGTGATGACTAGGGGATTTTCACAGTAACTTCATTGCAGTGTTAATGTAAGCCTTACTTGTGATGCTAATAAAAAAACTGCGTATATTCTCGAGATCTTTCTTTGTGAACTAACAATGTATAAACAAACAAAACCAAAAATTGTTGGAAACACTTAGTAAACAAGTCAATGTTTCACTTGTGAACTTTTTCTGAGCAAAATATATTGCGCCATGCATGAATACTTATTTGAAAGAAGGAAAAAAAAATAGCTTACATTTATATAGCACCTTTCACAACCTTGGGACATCCCAAAGTGCTTCACAGCCACTGAAGTATTTTTCAAGTTAAATCCCAATGATTTGGACTTACCCCATCAAACGTCTTAATAACTTTAAAGATCTCTTTTTTGTCATCTGTTTTAGCCTTTTTGATCCTGGGTGGAACTTTCTGCTTTTTGACTAGGTGTCAATCAACTAAGGCAGGAAAAGCAGTGTGTAGCCTGCCAGCTATAATGTCATCTTTTGCTGCCATATCTTTTGACATTTGGTCAAAAGAAATCCTGGAGGTGGGTCCCACGACACCACACTGGTGGGACGGGCTCTGAATGTGGATCACTGCCAGGTTACTTCCTGGGCATGACCCTCTCCCCCCTGGGGTGTTGTACTTACCTGTGCACCCTCAGTGGGTTCCCTTTGCCAGGTCCCCATTTGTCAAAGACTGTTCTAAACTTTAACATGGGGGGAAAATAGAATAGGAAAGCCCACTATTAATACCAAAATGTACGGTAATGCAGTTCCCAATCTTTCATGGTGGGAACCCCATTATGTACAAAAGCTTGTGAATGTAGCCCAATCTACCACGCAAACCAGCCTTCCATCCATTGACTCTGCCTACACTTTCCGTCACCTTGGAAAAGCAGCCAGCATAATTAAGGACCGTACGCACCCCGGACATTCTCTCTTCCATCTTCTTCCGTCGGGATAAAGATACATAAGTCTGAGGTCACGTACCAACCGACTCAAGATCAGCTTCTTCCCTGTTGCTGTCAGACTTTTGAATGGACCTACCTTGCATTAAGTTGATCTTTCTCTACACCCTAGCTATGACTGTAACACTACATTCTGCACTCTCTCCTTTCCCTCTCTATGAACGGTATGTTTTGTCTGCATAGCGCGGAAGAAACAATACTTTTTACTGTATCCAAATACATGGGACAATAATAAATCAAATCAAATGTCATTGGCGGGGAACGGGGACAATGAGAAATCCCAGGAAATCCCAATGGCATAAAAGCCATTTGGGGACTCCCATTGGATTCTCTGTCTCTGCCGTCATTCCTTCCTGCTGGAAGTGGGGATTGTCTTCCTTAGTGATCCAATCAGAAATATTGCAGTTTCTTGTTCCCTTCCCTCTTTTTAATTAGATTGATGGGATGTGATCATTGCTGTCAAGGCCAACATTTGTTTGGCATCTCGAATTGCCCTTGAGAAGTTGGTGGTGAGCTGCTATCTTGAGTCGTTGCGTACATACACACACAGTGCTATTCGGGAGGGAGTTCCAGGTTTTTGACCAAACAACCATAGTGGCCACAAATGTGGCATTCCATATTACTAACCACCTCGCGCAGAGTGCTGTCATTCTTTTTCTACAGTCACCAGCACCCCTCTGGGTCATTGCACCTGGCCAGCCGTTCTTCACACACGGTGGCACAGTGGTTAGCACTGCTGCCTCACAGCGCCCGGGACCCGGGTTCGATTCCCGGCTTGAGTCACTGTCTGTGTGGGGTTTGCACGTTCTCCCCGTGGCTGTGTGGGTTTCCTCCGGGTGCTCCAGTTTCCACCCACAGTTCGAAAGACGTGCTGGTTAGATGCATTGGCCGTGCTAAATTCTCCCTCAGTGTACCCGAACAGGAGTATGGCAACTAGGGGATTTTCACAGTAACTTCACTGCAGTGTTAATGTAAGCCTACTTGTGACTAATAAATAAACTTTTTACTTTAGTTTTTCCTGTGAGCTTTCACATCAATATAAGCAGACTATAGAATACAATCATGAAATCACTCAAAATCCACCTATTCACCCTGTACTGTAAGACTCACAGGACTGGAATCTTGCTGGAATTTTCCCTTCCATTTCCTGGCAGTGTCAAGGCTAATTACTGCCTCGTTTTGAGACCAGTTGGCATATCCCATGGATCAAATCTGAAACATTCCTGTGACTTGGCTCAGTTTCAATCCAGGTATCCACTCAGCTGGAGTCTGCAAACCAATGATCTAATATCAATGCTCAATGAGTGAAGGACTCATTTTCTTCCAAAATTTCATTGAGAATTAAATAGCGTCCTGTTTTACATGTCATATTATTCATTTGCTGCCACACGGAGTGGTTGAGGCATGAATGCATTTAAAGGGAAGCTCGGTGCGTAGATGAGGGAGGTGATGAGTGAAAAGTGGGAAGGTTTAACAAGAGTGGGAGAAGGCTCATGCAGGGCAGTGGGGGGTGGGAGTGAGGTGCGGCTGGTGGTAAATGTTTTTGTCGCCCAGTTAGGCTGAATGAGCTGTTTCTGTGCTGTAGGTCTGTGCAATTCTTAAATCTGGTCCATTTTATATAAGCTGTTTTTATTTTTTTGTTGTGTATAGTGAATCACTGGGTGAATGACAAAATGTGCTCTGGTACAAGTGTTGGGTTGTTTTAATCCACAATTCATAGAACCCTAATCCCTGCGGAACGTGTCTTGGCAAACTAATTGGGAGTTTAATGAGACATTGCTCAGGGTGCACTGTCACCAGCCTGCTAATGTGTGAACCAAATCTAGAGAAGCTCTAAATAAAATGGATGCTGAGAGGTACTGCGGCAATGCCCTATACCATGAAATGGGGAGATGAAGCCTTCAACTTCCTACTTTATTCAAGAAGAGAGGGAGACAGCTAGAAGGAATCTATTGGCCCAGTTAGCCTGTCATAGGGAGAAAGTTAGAAGCCATTCTTAAAGATGTTATAGCCGGGCATTTGGAAAACTTCAAGGCAATCAGGCAGAGTCAACATGGTTTTGTGAAAGGGAAATCCTGTTTTACCAATTTATTTGAGTTCTTTGAAGGAGTCACATGTGATGTGGATAGAGGGGAACTGTACTTAGGTTTCCCGATGGCATTTGATAAGGTGCCACATCAAAGATTATTGCGTAGAATAAAAGCTCATGGTGTCGGGGGGTGGGGGTAACATATTGGCATGGATTGAAGATAACAGGAAACAAAGGGTCGGCATAAATGGGTCTTTTTCTAGTTAGTAGGATGCGATGAGTGGTGTGCCACAGGGATCAGTGTTGGGGCCTCACCTTTTTACAATTTATATAAATGACTTGGATGAAGGGACTGACCATATGGTTGCTAAATTTGCTGATGACAAAGATAGGTAGGAAAGTAAATTGTGAAGGGGTCCAAGGAGGCTATAAAGAGTCACAGATAGGAAAGACAGTGGGGAAAAGCTCTGGCAAATGGAGTATACTGTGGCCATTTTTGCAGGAATAATAATTTTTTAAAAGTTTATTATCTAAATGGTGAGAGACTGCAGAGCTCCAAGATGCAGAGGGATCTGGGTGTCCTAGCGCATAAATCACAACAGGTACGGCATGTAATTAGGAAAGCGAATAGAATGTTATCATTTATTGTGAGGGGATTTGAAGACAAAAGTAGGGAGGTTATGTTTCAGTCATATAGTGCAGCGGTGAGACCACATCTGGAATATTGTGTTCAGTATCGGTCTCCTTATTGAAGGAAAGATGTAAATACATTAGAAGCCAGTCAGAGAAAGTTTAATACACTAAAACCAGGAATGGGTGGGTTGCCTTATGAGGAGGGGTTAGGTTTGTATTCACTAGAGTTTAGAAGAGTAAAAGAATCATAGAATCATTATAGTGCAAAAGAAGGCCATTTGACCCGTTGAGTCTGCACAGATCACAATCCCATCCAGCCCCTATCCCCATAGCCCCACTTATTTACCCTGCTCGTCCCCCTGGCACTAAGGGGCAATTTAGCATGGCCAATCAATTTAACCCGCACATCTTTGGACTTTGGGAGGAAACGTGAGCACCTGGAGGAAATCCACACAGACACGGGGGGAATGTGCAAACTCCATATAGACAGTGACCCGAGGCCGGAATTGAACCCGAGTCCCTGGCGCTGTGAGGCAGCAGTGCTAACCATTGTGCCACCGTGCCGCCCATAGACTTAAGACCATAAGACCATCAGACATAGGAGCAGAATTAGGCCACTCGGCCTATCGAGTCTGCTCCGCCATTCAATCACGGCTGATATTTTTCTCATCCCCATTCTCCTGCCTTTTCCCCACAACCCCTGATCCCCTTATTGACCAAGAACCGACCTATCTCTGTCTTAAAAACACTCAATGACCTGGCCTCCACAACCTTCTGCGGCAAAGAGTTCCACAGATTCACCACTCTCTGGCTGAAGAAATTCCTCCTCATCTCTATTTTAAAGGATCGTCCTTTTAGCCTGAGATTGTGCCCTCTGGTTCTAGTTTTTCCTACCAGTGGAAACATCCTCTCCACGTCCACTCTATCTAGGCCTCACAGTATCCCGTAAGTTTCAATAAGATCCCCCAGGGATCTTAAGATCCTGAGGGGTATTGGATATGGAGAGAATGGTTCGTCTTCTTGTGGAATAAACTGTGTGCAGGAACAAAAAGGTCGCCTTGGAAAGATGTCACCTGCCTCAGGCCTCACTTGAAAGAAAATCTTTTGAACTCAACCTTTTACCTGCTGAGCTGGTAAAGCATCCAGAATAGACCCCTATAAGAGCTACTTCACATGATACTTTTAGCATAAATATTTGTCTTTCCTGCATTGGTATTTGCACTGTACTGACTGGCTTCATGGACCCTGTCAATAACAGGTTGACAGCTCCTGCCACAGGCATGAAAAGTGCTGAGAATCAGAGCTGTCGTAGCAGGGCTGGGCAGCACAGCTGCATGCAGACAGATTTCAGCCAACGAGAAGATATTTTCTGATTTAGCAAGATCTTTCTGCGATGCCTGACATTTACTCAGCAAAATGCAGCTATGGCTCATTCCTGCCCAAGAGTCATTGAACCCCATAACACGATGATTAATATTCCTCAAAGGTCAGGTGAAAACGCTTTCCCACATACAGTCAAATCACATCATGCATTAGAGAGTCATCTTGATGATTATTGGACTAATCCTTCTAATCGGAGGACTGAGCTCTGTATTTAACTCCTTTGCTGCCCACTTGTGAATGTTCCTGTGGTTTCTTAAAGTTTGTTTATTCGTCACAAGTAGGCTTACATGAACACTGCAATGAAGTTACTGTGAAAATCCTCTAGTCACCACACTCCAGCGCCTGTTCGGGTAACACTGAGGGAGAATATACCATGGCCAATGCACCTAACCTGCACATCTTTGGACTGTGGGAGGAAACCGGAGCACCCAGAGGAAACCCACGCGGACACGGGGAGAACGTGCAAACTCCACACAGACAGTGACCCAAGATGGGAATCGAACCCAGGTCCCTGGCGCTGTGAGGCAGCAGTGCTAATCGCTGTGCCACCGTGCCGCCCCTGCAAGGTACAATTGTTCGGTTATTGCTACTGTGCAGCTGTAGAAGGTGCTGGTGAGGCCACACTTGGAATACTATGTACAGTTTTGGTCTCTTTATTTGAGAACAGATATACTGGCACTGGAGGGGGTGCAGAGGAAAGTCACTAGGTTGATTCCGGAGTTGAGAGGGTTGGCTTATGAGGAGAGACTGAGTAGACTGGGACTATACTCAATGGAATTCAGAAGAATGAGGGGAGATCTTATAGAAACATATAAGGTTATGCAGGGAATAGATAAGATAGAAGCAGGGAGGTTGTTTCCACTGGCGGGTGAAATTAGTACTAGGGGGCATGGCCTCAAAATAAGGGGGAGCAGATTTAGGACTGAGTTGAGGAGGAACTTCTTCACCCAAAGGGTCGCGAATCTGTGGAATTCCCTGCCCAGTGAAGCAGTTGAGGCTACCTCGTTGAATGTTTTTAAGGCAAGGATAGATAAATTTGTGAACAGTAAAGGAATTAAGGGTTATGGTGAGTGGGCGGATAAGTGGAGCTGAGTCCACGAAAAGATCGGCCATGATCTTATTGAATGGCGGAGCAGGCTCGAGGGGCCAGATGGCCTACTCCTGCTCCTAGTTCTTATGTTCTTATGACTGTGTTGTTTATTGGTGCCTGGCTGACGTTACAATAGGCCATCACAACACATTGGAGTATATTGTAGAGAATTAATCAGAGACTCATGATAAATTGCAATATGATGGGGCATTTCAAGCATCATGGCGAAGCTTGTCTGTCCAGGCTTGTTGGCAGAAAGCCTTCCTGGTTTTAACATGTCAAGGAGAATTTCTATTCCAGGGGATCTGTGGGATAACTGCAATACTGCTCCTCCAGTCCCATCCCTTACACCACGAATGTAAGTGTGCAGCTCAGGTCAAAACAGGGTCAAGCTCGGTTGTGATGTCACCGACAGCCAAACAGCCTGCCAAAATGCAATGTCTGGGCTTAGATCCGAAGACTGGGCTTTGGAGTTAAACAAGGGAGGGTGGGAGGTGGGAGAGGAATCCTTCAAAATGTGGACAGTACCTCAGTAAAAGGCAACAGCAAGGGCAAAATAAATAATTTGGAAACAAGTCACAAGAATGACAGAAAAACATCACAGAATCTTTGCACTGCAGAAGGGAGGCCATTCAGTCAGTCCAGTCTGCACTAGCTCTCCAACAGAGCATCTTACCCAGTCCCATTCCCCTGGCTTATCGCCGTCATCTCGCACATTCTTTTTTTTCAGATAGCAATCTAATTCCACTTTGAATACCTCGAATGATCCTGTTTTCATCACACTCTTGGGAAGTTCGTTCCAAACTCCCTCTGGGTGCAGAAAAAAATTCCTCACATCACTTTTACTCCTTTTCTCAATCATTTTGAATCAGTGCCCTCTCGTACTTGAATGGGAACAGTTACTCACTCTTTATCCTGGCCATACTTCTGAGGATCTTGAATACCTCTTTCAAGTCTTCTCTCAGCCTTCTTTTCTACAAGGAAAACAATCGCAGTCCTCTCAAATCTATCCTCATAACTACAGCTCTTCATCTCTGGAAGTCATTCTTGTGAATCTCCTCTGTAATCTATCCAATGCCTTCACATCCTTACTTAAGTATGGCACCCAGAACTGGATGCAGAACTCCAGATGAGGCCTAACTATTGTCTTATACAAGTTCAACATAACCTCCTTACTCTTGTGCTCAATGTATGTGCATGTGTGTGTGTGTGCATTTGTGAAAGTGTGCATGCGTATGTGTGTGGTGCGTGTGTGTGTGTGGTGCGTGTGTGTGTGTGTGGTGTGTATGGTGTGTGTGTGTGTGTGGTGTGTATGGTGTGTGTGGTGCGTGTGTGTGTGTGGTGTGTATGGTGTGTGTGTGTGTGTGGTGTGTATGGTGTGTGTGTGTGTGGTGCGTGTGTGTGTGTGGTGTGTATGGTGTGTGTGTGTGTGTGTGTGTGTGTGTGTGGTGCGTGTGTGTGTGTAAATGTGTGAGTGTGCGTGCGTGCGTGTGCGAGCATGCATGTGCGAGCATGCGTGTGTGTGCGTGCGTGTGCGAGCATGCATGTGCGAGCGTGCGTGCGTACATGTGCGCGCGTGCGTGCGTGCATGTGCGAGCCTGCGTGCATGAGCATGTGTGCGTACATGTGCGAGCGTGCATGCGTGCATATGCGAGCGTGCGTGCGTGCATGTGCGAGCCTGCGTGCATGAGCATGCGTGCGTGCATGTGCGAGTGTGCGTGCGTGCATGTGCGAGCGTGCGTCTGCGTGCGTACGTGCGTGCATGTGCGAGCGTGCGTGCGTGCATATGCGAGCGTGCGTGCGTGCATGTGCGAGCATGCGTGCGTGCATATGCGTGCGTGCATATGCGAGCGTGCGTGCATGTGTGAGCCTGCGTGCATGAGCGTGTGTGCATGTGCGAGCCTGCGTGCGTGCATGTGCGTGCGTGCATGTGCGAGCGTGCGTGCATGTGTGAGCGTGCGTGCGTGCATGTGTGAGCGTGCGTGCGTGCATGTGCGAGCGTGCGAGCGTGCATGTGTGAGCCTGCGTGCATGAGCGTGCGTGCATGTGCGAGCCTGCGTGCGTGCATGTGCGTGCGTGCATGTGCGAGTGTGTGTGCGTGCATGTGCGTGCGTGCATGTGCGAGCGCGCGTGCGTGCATGTGCGAGCGTGCGTGCGTGCATGTGCGAGCGTGCATGCATGCGTGCGTGTGTGTGCGTGCGTGCGTGCATGTGCGAGCGTGCATGCATGCGTGCGTGTGTGTGCGTGCGTGTGTGCGTGCGCAGTGGTGTGTGTGAGTGTGTGTGTGTTTACACAGAGTAGCTGTTTGTTGTGTGTGTTTACACAGAGTAGCTGGATAGTTGTTAGATAAAGGAAATCTAAAAAAGTTCGAAAGCCAGGATACTATGTTTTATTGACTCTCACCAATTTTTACAGATGCACCATAGAAAGCATTCTTTCTGGTTGTATCACAGCTCAGTATGGCTCCTTCTCCGACCAAGACCAAAGAAAATACAAAGGATCGTGAATGAAGTCCAGTCCATCACGCAAACCAGACTCCCATCCATTGACTCTGTCTACACTTTCCACTACCCTGGAAAAGCAGCCAACATAACTACGGACCCCACGCACTCCGGACATTCTCTCTTCCACCTTCTTCCATCAGGAAAAAGATCCAAAACTCTTGAGGACACGCACCAATCGATTCAAGAACAGCTTCTTCCCTGCTGCCATCAGACTTTTAAATGGACCTACCTCACATTAAGTTGATCTTTCTCTACGCCCTGGCTATGACTGTAACATTACATTCTGCACCCTCTTCTTTCCTTATCTATGAATGGTATGCTTTATCTGTATAGCACGCAAGAAACAATACTTTTCACTTTATACCAATACATGTGACAATAATAAATCAAATCAAATCAAAAACCACTCTCTCATCATGCTCAGCCATCTTCAATTACTCAGCTAGACTGAGATCCCACTGTTTCTTCACCTCCTTTAGAGTTTCTCCCTTTATGATATACCGTACTCTACTGAATGGAGAATAACTAATGGTGGATGAATTAAACTGATATTTTATGTCTGTCTTCAATGTAGATGATGCAAATAACATCCCAGAAATAACTGTGAATCGGGAGGTGGAAAGGAGGGAAGAACTCAAAACGATTACAATCTCCAGGGAAAGGTTACTGAGAAAATTATTAGAACTAACAGCTGACAAGTCCCGAGTCCTGGTGGCTTCTGAGATAGTTGATGCATTGGATTTAATTTTCCAAAGTTCTATAGATTCAAAAAGGGTCCTATCAGATTGGAAAATAACCAATGTGACTCCTCTATTCAAGAAAGGAGGGAGACAGAAGGGGCTGCAGGACAGTTAGGTTAACATCTCCCTAAATAAATTGCTAGAATCTATTGTTAAGGAGGTTTAATTGGGGCATTTAGAATGACACTCTGCAATCGTGCAGAGTCAGCATGGTTCTGTGAAAAAGTTTATTTATTAGTCACAAGTAAGGCTTACATTAACACTGCAATGAAGTTACCGTGAAATTCCCCTAGTCGCCACATTCCGTCGCCTGTTCGGATCAATGCACCCTAACCAGCACGTCTTTCGGACTGTGGGAGGAAACTGGGGCACCTGGAGGAAGCCCACGCAGACATGGGGAGAACATGCAAACACCACACAGACAGTGACCCAAGCCGGGAATCGAAACCAGATCCCTGGCGCTGTGAGGCAGCAGTGCTAACCACTGTGCCACCGTGACGCCCCTACAGAAAGGGGCAGGAAGCATCCAGAGATTGTATACATGCACGTCATTTGAAAAACAAATGAGTATTTTCTGGTAATAGTGGGGGGTCCAACCCACCTGCCGTTGGTGCCACGCCATCAACACAAAAAAAAATACTTTAGAACTGAAACAAGTCCTTCAGCCCTCAATGGGCAAAATTCTAACCTCAGAATCCAGCAGGTGTGACGCTCTCTCTTTAAGGTTCTGCACTGTTGCATCTGCTACACTATATTGGCAGACTTGACCTAGCTTGAATGTGGTTAATGATGTACTCTGTCTTTTCTTATTGTTTGAATAGAAAATTCCTGCGCACACCCATTCACGGTGCAGGTAGCAGTCGGTACTGCCAATGTCACCTTACACCTGCTATTGAATACAAGAACCTGCTATATCTACTCTTACAACTCAACAGAACCACACATTAGCCATTAATAATGGGTTCTACGAATAGAACCCAGCACAATTCCAATTATTTGCTATTTTACCTCTTGCTTTCTAATTCTCGAAGGCTTGTTTTAAAACAATTTAGGGATTTTCACAAACAGGAAGCAGAAATCGTACCCTTTAGTAAGCTGACCTTTGAGCCTTCTAGATGCTTTCATCCTTTCTCTGTAAGGCTGAATACAAAACGCTTTGATGAATATTAAGCAGTTCCCTTGTTTTCCTATGCAGCAATGACACTATCCCGTCCACTAAAAGAGTTACATAAATGTAGTAGCACTCCTGCTGTTAACAGCTGTACAAACAACCAAATAGATGGTGATTTAGAAACCATAGAATCCTTACAGTGCAGTAGGAGGCCATTTGGCCCATTTGAGCCTGCACCGACAACAATCCCACCCAGGCCCTATCCCCGTAATCCCACATATTTACCCCGCTAATCCCTCTAACCTACTCATCCCAGGATACTAAGGGGCAATTTAGCGTGGCCAATGCACCTAACCGCACATCTTTAGACTCTGGGAGGAAACCGGAGCACCCGGCGGAAACCCACGCAGACACGGGGAGAATGTGCAAACTCCGCACAGGCAGTGACCCAAGCCGGGAATTGAACTCAGGTCCCCGGAGCTGTGAAGCTACAGTGCTAACCACGGTGGCACAGTGGTTAGCACTGTTGTTTCACAGCTCCAATTTGGATGGTGGGAGCCCGGAACTCACTGCCTGAAAGGGCGGTGGAGGCAGAGACCCTCATTTAAGAAGTATTTAGATGTGCACTTGCGATGCCAAGGCATACAAGGCTGTGGACCAAGTGCTGGAAAATGAGATTCGAATAGCTGGGTGGTTTGTCTTGGACCGGCACCGGCTCTGTGGGCTGAAGGGCCTTTTCCTGTGCTGTAGACTTCTATGACTCTATCTATATGCAAGGACTGCACTGTAATTAATGAGCATGGAGTGGGTGAATTGCCAGCTTTGACCCAATTGCTTGCTGTGTTCTTCTCTCATCAGGCCTGTCTGTGGTTGTAATGCCTGTTGCATTCTCTCTGTTCTATAAGTTTAGCACACAATAACACTTTGAGGATTGAATTTCCTTTCTTTTACGGTGCTTATCCATGATCCTTCTGACCATTTCTCTCCTGGGAAATCTCTTTCACTGGCTAAACCAGACATGCAGGGCCAGGAAGTCTGACAGCCCCTCATGTAATACTACAAGCAAACAACCTCAGGCAAAGTGCACAACTGGCTGCAACTGTTTGTGTGGTACAAGTGGTTATAGCTAAAGCACCAGCTGCCAGGCTGTGGCTGACTATTAATGGAGCTGCGAATCCAATTCAGAGCTGGTAAACACCTACCCAAGGCCAAATAAATATTTTACTGGACCCATCCTGTTGATAGCTGTCTGGCTAAATGCACCATGTGGTGTGCTACCTTGCCACATATTTCAGGATGTTACCAAGTGCAGTCCCCACCAGGTCTTCCCTCAGTTGAAGAGTTAACCCTTACAGTTGTTCACAGTCTTGAAAAGAAAGAAAGGCATGTTTCTATGGCATCTTATATGGCCTGAGGATGTCCCCAAACACCATCAACTAATTCAACGCTTTTTAAAATGTTGTCACTGTTGTAATAGGAAACACAACAATTTATACATAAGTTTATTTATTAGTGTCACAAGTAGGCTTACATTAACGCTGCAATAAAGTTACTGTGAAAATCCGCTAGCCACCCCATCCCGGTTTCTGTTAGGGTACACTGAGGGAGAATTTAGCACGGCCAATGCACCCTAACCATCACATCTTTCGGAAACCAGAGGAAACCCACGCAGACACGGGGAGAACGCGCAGGCTCTGCACAGACAGTGACCCAAGCTGGGAATCGAACCCAGGACCCCGGCGCTGTAATGCAGCAGTGCTAACCACTGTTCCACCGTGCCGCTCCTAATTTGGTTCCACAAACCGGAATAACCAGATAATAATTTTTAAACCAAAAGAGAAAACGCTGGAAAATCTCAGCAGGTCTGGCAGCATCTGTAAGGAGAGAAAAGAGCTGACGTTTCGAGTCCAGATGACTCTTTGTCAAAGCTTTTTCTGAGTCCAGATGACCCTTTGTCAAAGCTTTGACAAAGGGCCATCTGGACTCGAAACGTCAGCTCTTTTCTCTCCTTACAGATGCTGCCAGACCTGCTGAGATTTTCCAGCGTTTTCTCTTTTGGTTTCAGATTCCAGCGTCCGCAGTAATTTGCTTTTAATAATTTTTAAGTTAAGATGGTTAAAGCTGGTTAAGGGAAACGTAATGGCCAGGTCAACAGGGCTTGTTCTTCAGTATCTCCTCAAAATCTTGCCATGAGAATTTCATCAGGGAGGTAGACGGACTCAGGTTTAACATTTCACCCAAAAGGTCGCACCCCTGACAATGCAGTACTCCCTCAGTGTTGCACTGATGCTTCAGCCTAAAGTTGTCTCTGGTGTTGGGACTTCTGGCCTTTTGACTCAGATTTGAGAGTGTAACCAGTCAGCCACAGCTGACACAGGGATCACAATGAACTTGTTATATTTATGATCTGATTAAATTCTGGGCTCCGCGTTCTTCCAGCATTAGAGGGAAAGTTGTGCTGAGAGGAGCTTTGCCAATACTCCTGGTCCCCCCCCGACTTTTCTCATCTTGTTTTTTGCTCTGAAGGAGTTACCTCTTTCTGGATCTGGCTGCGCAGCATGGGTGGGGATCTAATTTATCTCACCCGCTGATGCACATCAATTGGACACGAGGCTCGAAGCTTCAGTAAAAGAAGGCTTTTATTAACTAACAATGAAGCTATCAGAACTTTAACACACTATCCCAGACTGAAGGGGTCCCGTCCGAGCAGGGACTCTTATACCTCTCCAAGGAGGCGGAGCCCGACTGGGATGTGCCACAACAGTAACAAACACAGGTGTAACAATCCCACCCTAACCCAACAGCAACATTAGTACAATCCCACAGTAACCTATATACATTCCTGTAGTACTGGCCAGTCCTGGCTCAGTACTATCCAGTGGGAACCAACGATGGTTCACCACACCCGCAGCCATTATAAATATCCCGAGAAGCAGCAAACCAAAGCTCTATCCTGAGCTTGGCTAACATCCACGTGCAGGCGTCCACTGCACTGTATTAAACAGGAGAAGCCACAGGCGATTTAAATCATTCTAGGCTTGCTAAATGCAGCACAACGGCCGCTCTAAGAGACCAGCTACCTTGGCACAGGAAACAAAAACTCAGACCTGCTGGTCCTTAAAAATTAATTAAAGACTAGCTTCATCAACTGATGCATCAGGGGAGCATCTAACATCAGAGAATGCGACAGCACAGATGGAGGAGATGCAATCCATCTGTGTCAGGTCTTTAAAAGATCCATCAAATTAGTTCCATCCCTTTGCTCCTGCATATTTTCATCCTTCAAGTATTTACCCAATTCTTCTTTGAAAGTTACTATGAAATCTGCTTTTACTAACTAGTCATGTGGTGCAGCCCACATGTCTGTCCTTGTCCTGCTGCAACGTTCCAGTGAAGCTCAACGCAAACTGGAGAAACAGCATCTCATCTTCCGACTGGGCACTTTACCACCTTCCGGTCTCAACATCGAATTCAACAACTTCAGATGATTTGCTCTACCCCACCTCCACCCCTTTGTTTTCATTCTATTTTATTTAATTTTTTACTGTTCTCTACCTTTTATTTCTTTACTGTCTTTCTTCATTTATCTTCCCCCCCCCCGCCCCACTCTTTCCCCCTACTTTATCCCCCTTCCCTTACCTTTTCTCCCCCTTTGCTTCTCCTTTTCCAAATTTTACTTCTGTCCCTTCCACCCGCTCCCCGCCTCCTCCCCACCCCTACAACAACATCTTCATGTTAGCTTCTCTGCCGTGTGGCCATCACACCCTCTATTCTCTCTCTGGACTGCCATTAGCAGCCTTTCCCCTGGTTTCTGTGGCTATGACCTCCTCTTTCATTCCCTCACCCTGCAGCATAAATATTGAATCATAGAATTCCTACAGTGCAGAAGGAGGCCTTTCAGCCCATCGAGGCTGCACTGACAACAATCCCACCCAAGCTCTATCCCCGCAACCCCATATATTTACCCTACTAATCCCTCTGACACTAAGGAGCAATTTAGCATGGCCAATGCACCTCCCACTTTTCTATGCCTTTTAGCTTTGACAAAGAGTCATCTGAACTCAAAACGTCAGCTCTTTTCTCTCCTTACAGATGCTGCCAGACCTGCTGGGATTTTCCAGCGTTTTCTCTTTTGGTTTCAGATTCCAGCATCCACAGTAATTTGCTTTTATCCATAACAAGTCCCCACTGACTCTTGCCAATAAACATTTTGAACAATTAAAAATGTTCTCTAGCTCATTCCTAGTCAAAAGCCTCCCACCACATCCCTTGATCAAGTATCAAGATCCTCACTACACTCTCACAGTTACAATAAGGGAAACAGTTAGATCCGACAATATCACCCATCCCACAGTGATCTTCCCTTGCGAATGCCTTGTGGTATTGACTTCAGTTGATTTGAAGTAAATTGCTGGGAAATTTTGTGTTTATGAATGAGGGATGTTAGGTCCGCACAGAATGGAATGGTTTCCCACTGTTGGCATCTAGGGCCAACTTCAGGCACTGCCAACCCAGACGAAGAATGAGTTAGACTTAAACTATTCCACCTGAACTCTCAGACACGACATTGCAATAAGAACATAAGAACATAAGAAATAGGAGCAGGAGTAAGCCATCTGGCCCTTCGAGCCTGCCCCGCCATTCAACAAGATCATGGCTGATCTGAAGCGAATCAGTTCCACTTACCCGCCTGCTCCCCATAACCCCTAATTCCCTTATCGATCAAATATAAATGAGGAATTCTGCATGTTTCCAATGACAAAGCGCTGTGGGAAATAGAAGTGGTCTATCACAGAATCACAGAGTTCCTGCAGTGCAGAAGGAGGCCATTCGGCCCATCGAGCCTGCACAATCAATCCTACCCAGGGCAAAAGCAAATTACTGCGGATGCTGAAATCTGAAACCAAAAGAGAAAATGCTGGAAAATCTCAGCAGGTCTGACAGCATCTGTAAGGAGAGAAAAGAGCTGACGTTTCGAGTCCAGATGACCCTCTGTCAAAGCTCACAGACATGTGGGTATGGGAGCAGGATCGTGTGTTAAAATGGTAAGCAACCGAAAGATCAGGGTCCTGATTGCGCACAGACCGAAGGTGCTCAGCAAAGCGGTCACCCAGTCTACGTTTGATCTCTCCGACCCAGGCCCTATTCCCGTAACCACACATATTACTCTGCTAATCAGCCTAACACTAAGGGACAAGTCAACATGGCCAATCAACCTAAACTGTACATCTTTGAGGTGTGAGAGGAAACCAGAGCAGCCGGAGGAAACCCACACTGACATGGGGGGAATGTGCAAACTCCACACAGTCACCCGAGGCCGGAATTGAACCCAGGTCCCTGGAGCTGAAAGGCAGCAGTGCTAACCACTGTGCCACCATGCCAACACAGTGCCTCTTGTGCTAGTCAAGAGTTTCCATTTTATTCTCTCATCTTAGCCATCAAAGTTGGCAATGCAACGTGACAGCAATAGTCCAGAATCATCATGAATAGGGAATAATCTGAACCCAGACGTTCCTCTTTCATTGCAAAACTGCATAGAGTCATAGAATCATAGAGGTTTACAGCATGGAAACAGGCCCTTCGGCCCAACTTGTCCCTGCCGACCTATTTTTCTTTAAAACCCCTAAACTAATTCCAATTGCCTGCATTTGGCCCATATCCCTCTATACCCATCGTACCCATGTAACTATCTAAATGCTTTTTAAAATACAAAATTGTACCCGCCTCTACTACTACCTCTGGCAGCTTGTTCCAGACACTCACCACCCTTTGTGTGAAAAAATTGTCCCTCTGGACACTTTTGTATCTCTCCCCTCTCACCTTAAACCTATGCCCTCAAATTTTAGACTCCCCTAACTTTGGGAAAAGGTATTGACTATCTAGTTGATCTGTGCCCCTCATTATTTTATAGACCTCTAGATCACCCCTCAGCCTCCTACGCTCCAGAGAAAAAAGTCCCAGTCTATCCAGCCTCTCCTTATAATTCAATCCATCAAGTCCCAATAGCATCCTAGTAAATCTTTTCTGCACTCTTTCTAGTTTAATAATATCCTTTCTATAATAGGGTGACCAGAACAGTATTCCAAGTGTGGCCTTATCAATGTCTTGTACAACTTCAACAAGACATTCCAACTCCTGTATTCAATGTTCTGACCGATGAAACCAAGCATGCCGAATGTCTTCTTCACTACTCTGTCCACCTGTGACTCCACTTTCAAGGAGCTATGAACATGTACCCCTAGATCTCTTTGTTCTGTAACTCTCCCCAACGCCCTACCATTAACTGAGTAAGTCCTGCCCTGGTTCAACCTACCAAAATGCATCACCTCGCATTTGTCTAAATTAAACTCTATCTGCCATTCGTCAGCCCACTGGCCCAATTGATCAAGATCCCGTTGCAATTGGAGATAACGTTCTTCACTGTCCACTATGCCACCAATCTTAGTGTCATCTGCAAACTTACTAACCATGCCTCCTATATTCTCATCCAAATCATTAACATAAATGACAAATAACAGTGGACCCAGCACTGATCCCAGAGGCACACTGCTGGTCACAGGCCTCCAGTTTGAAAAATAACCCTCTACAAACCACCCTCTGGCTTCTGTCAAGAAGCCAATTTTGTATCCATTTAGATACCTCACCCTGGATCCGGTGAGATTTAACCTTATGCAATAACCTACCATGTGGTACCTTGTCAAAGGCCTTGCTAAAGTCCATGTAGACAACATCAACTGCACTGCCCTCATCTACCTTCTTGGTTACTCCTTCAAAAAACTCAATCAAATTTGTGAGACATGATTTTCCACTCACAAAGCCATGCTGACTGTCCCAAATCAGTCCTTGTGTCTCTAAATGCCTGTAGATCCTATCTCTCAAAATACTTTCCAACAATTTACCCACCACAGATGTGAGGCTCACTGGCCTGTAGTTCCCAGGCTTTTCCCTACAGCCCTTTTTAAACAAAGGCACAACATTTGCCACTCTCCAATCTTCAGGCACCTCACCCATGACTATCGATGATTCAAATATCTCGGCTAGGGGACCCGCAATTTCCTCCCTAGCCTCCCACAATGTCCTGGGATACACTTCATCAGGTCCCGGGGATTTATCTACCTTGATGCACTTTAAGACTTCCAGCACCTCCTTCTCTGTAAAATGTACACTCCTCAAGACATCACTATCTATTTCCCTAACATCCATGCTTTTCTCATCAGTAAATACTGATGAGAAATATTCATTTAGGATCTCACCCATCTCTTGTGGATCCGCACATAGATGACCTTGCTGATCCTTAAGAGGCCCTACTCTCTCCCCAGTTACTCTTTTGCCCTTTAGGTATTTGTAGAAGCTCTTTGGATTCTCCTTTGCCTTATCTGCCAAAACAATCTCGTGTCCCCTTTTTGCCCTCCTGATTTCTCTCTTAACTCTACTCCTACACCCCCTATACTCTTCAAGGGATTCACTTGATCCCAGCTGCCTATGCATGTCATGTGCCTCTTTCTTCTTCTTGACCAGGGCCTCAATATCCTGAGTCATCCAGGGTTCCCTACTTCTGCCAGCCTTGCCCTTCACTCTAAGAGGAATGTGTTTACCCTGAACCCTGGTTAACACACTTTTGAAAGCATGCCACTTTCCAGACGTCCCTTTGCTTTCCCACAGACTCCCCCAATTAACTTTTGAAAGTTCCTGCCTGATACCATCAAAATTGGCCTTGCCCCAATTTAGAATGTTAACTTTTGGACCAGACCTATCATTCTCCATAGCTATCTTAAAACCAATAGAATCATGGTCACTGGTCCCAAAGTGATCCCTCACTAACACTTCTGTCACCTGCCCTTCCTTATTTCCCAAGAGGAGGTCAAGTTTTGCCCCCTCTCTAGTCGGGCCATCCACATACTGAATGAGAAATTCCTCCTGAATACACTCAACGAATTTCTCTCCATCCAACCCTCTAATACTATGGCTGTCCCAGTCAATGTTGGGAAAGTTAAAATCTCCGACTATTACCACCCTATTTTTCTTGGAGCTATCTGTAATCTCCTTACATATTTGCTCCTCAATTTCCCGCCGACTATTTGGGGGCCGATAGTACAACCCTATCAAAGTGATTTCCCCCTTCCTATTTCTCAGTTCTACCCATATAGACTCAGTGGCCGAACCCTCGGATATATCCCCTCTCAGTACGGCGGTGATGCTTTCCCTAATCAAAAGTGCAACTTCCCCTCCTCTCTTACCTCCTGTTCTATCTTTCCTATAGCATCTGTACCCTGGAACATTGAGCTGCCAGTCCTGTCCCTCCCTTAGCCATGTTTCAGTAGTTGCTATAATATCCCAGTCCCACTTACCCATCCATGCCCTGAGTTCATCTGCCTTGCCCGTCAGGCCTCTTGCATTGAAATAAATGCAGTTTAATCTGGACTTCCCTTGCTCTCTGTCTTGCTTTTGCCTGATCTGTCTGGTACTAGGATTACTGACACTGCCTTTACTACTTAATGTGCTCTCTTTGTGCATCTGATGGAAGTCTTAACTGCTGTGCATCATTGCATCAGGCAATAAGGATTTATTGGATAAATATCTGAAGCAGAAAAAACACCTGAAGCACGACGGAGAAAGCGACTAATTGGATAGCTCTTTCAAAGAGGCCAGCATAGGCACAATAGGGTGAGGCATTGGCGTAGTGGTATTGTCGCTAGACTAGTAATCCAAAGACCCAGGGTGATTCCATTGGTGGTTAGCACTGCTGCCTCACAGCACCAGGGGCCCGAGTTCAAATCTGGCCTCAGGTGACTGTCTGTGTGGAGTTTGCACATTCTCCTCGTGTCTGTGTGGGTGCTCCGGTAGGGCGGCACGGTGGCACAGTGGTTAGCACTTCTGCCTCATAGCGCCAGGGACCCAGATCCCACCGTGGCAGATGGTGAAATTTGAATTCAATAAAAATCTGGAATTAAGAATCTACTGATGACCATGAAACCATTGTCGATTGTTGTAAAGACCCATCTGGTTCACTAATGTCCTTTAGGGAAGGAAACTTGCTGTCCTTGCCCGGTCTGGCCTACATGGGACTTCAGACCCACAGCAATGGTTGACTCCTAAGAGCCCTCACGGATGGGTAATAAATACTGGCCCAGCCAGCGACGCCCACATTCCATGAACAAATTTTTTAAAAATGACCCATGATTTCACAAGTGAATCACTAAGATGACATTTACTTTCAAGCAATACGCCCACGGCACCAAAGTGGCAACAGAGACAGTTGGAATCCAACACTGGAGAAGGTTCAGGTCACAAGGTCAAGGCTGCGGTTACAATTCCGATCATAGAATCCCTACAGTGCAGAAGGAGGCCATTCGGCCCATCGAGCTGATAACAAATCCATCCAGGCCCTATCCCCGTAACACCACACATTTACCCTGCTAATCCTTCCTGACACTAAGGGGGAATTTACCATGGTTAATCAACCTAACCCGCACATCCTTGGACAGTGGATGAAAAGTTTAAAGTTTATTTATTAGTGACAAGTAGGCTTACATCAACAGTGCAATGAAGTTACTGTGAAAATCCCCTAGTCGCCACATTCCGGGTACACTGAGGGAGAATTTAGCACGGCCAATGCACCCTAACCAGCATGTCTTTCGGACTGTGGGAGGAAACCGGAGCACCCGGAGGAAACCCACGCAGACACGAGGAGAACGTGCAGACTCCGCGCAGACAGTGACCCAAGCCGGGAATTGAAACCGGGGCCTTGGCGCTGTGAGGCAGCAGTGCTAACCACTGTGCCACCATGCCGCCCCTAAACAAACATACACACAACGGGGCACATGCACATTTGTTTGCCCCTTTGTGCCTCCACAACGTATAGAGGCCATATTCAGCTAAAGAGAATGGTTTCTATCACAGAGCCACCTCCAACTGTTATGAATCAGCAAGGCTGGTTTCATACAATCTGTGCTGTGGAGATGTGTTGCAAGACTTCTTACTGTTCATACAATCTCCTAGCTTGACTCAAATTAATAACTTGATTGTGGCTACACACTTTATAACATAATCTGAAGCCCCTGTATCGGGATATTTTGAATATTTTCATTACTTGATCCTAACAAGAGTTTGGGAATGCCAACTATCCCAGGATTTTGAAAACCAAGTATCACTTGCTTCCCAGTGCTGCCAATGGTCACTGATGTATCCCAAGAACAGGTTTTCCAAAGTGGTTGGTCCACATTCCAATTCGAACACAGCTCCGGAGGGAACTGGGGAATGACAGCCTTGTTTTTTCCACAGACAATGACAACCTTAATCTAGCTGGAAGGTCACAGTGCAGCAGTTTATGAATAGAAGCATTGTAAGAACTGGACTCTCTTAGCACTGAGGTTGTTTACCTGATTAGCCTGCATTCGACTGATAAAGCCCCAAATAGCAGGTAATAGGATCCAGTTTGCTGCACTATCATTGGAGACAGGGGCGTTGATGGAAAAGAAACCACAAAGAAAATATATTTATTTTAGTCCGCTGTGTCATACATCAGGCAAAGGAGTCATACTCTTGCGTAACAGGGTGTCAGCTAGAATATATACATGCCAGCTGGACTATTTGGGCTCAGGCATGATGCTTCCTACAGTCAAGTAGCCTATCCAGATTCAAATGTCCGTTTGGTCGATGTACCAGAGTGCGGAGTGGATGGGGTGGGTGGTTTGGAGTGGGCGCACGTGGTACAGTGTCGCAGCAAAAAGTAATCGCTGACAAAAGACCTGGGGGCTGATTCTCTGAACTCACTCACAGCCAGGAAGAATTTCTATATTGGTGTCACAAGTAGGCTTACATTAACACTGCAGTGAAGTTACTTTGAAAATCCCTGGTCTCCACACTCCGGTGCTTTTCAGTCTTCAGAATCTACTTATTTGTCATGGGGGAGTCATCCCTCTTCTCTAGGTTGGACTCATGGCCAATCCACCTAACCAGCACATCTTTCAGACTGAGGGGGAAACCGGAGCGCCCGGAGGAAACCCACGCAGACACGGGGAGAACGTGCAAACTCCACACAGACAGTGACCCAAGCCGTGGATCGAACCCGGGTCCCTGGCGCTGCGAGGCAGCAGTGCTAACCCACTGTGCCACCGTGCCGCCCTGTTGCAGTGAACGGAGATTTGGCTAAGCACCAAATTCGCTGTCCTCGATGTCAGCAGCGACGGGTCGTGAGCGGCCAGAGAATTCCGGCCCGGATGTCCGTAGGCTGATTGAATAGAAATCAGCAATAGATACGCTGACTAATTTCTCTCCACTGTAACCAAGGGCAATGAGGTTAGCAGATTATTTTCTGACTGAGTACTATACTGACATCGCGTGTGCCCACAGGCTATCAATAGATTTCCATCTCAAAATCTGTAAAGATATTATTTTGGCTTTCTTTATGATCTAGGAGCTGAGCCACACAGGCCACAACATCCTCTCTTCAGTTTCCAAGCTGGGCTTTCAGCTAGAACATAGAGATTCCAGCCATGAAAACTCATAAAAGCTGATGAACAACTTATTAAAAAGTTGTCAGCTCAAATAAGACAAGAACATACAACTGGAAACATGCTGAAAGAAAGCATTAGTCCACAACCACGATGGCACGGTGATCAGCACTGCTGCCTCACAGCGCCAGGGATCCAGGTTCGATTTCCGGCTTGGATCATAAGAACATAAGAACTAGGAGCAGGAGTGGGCCATCTGGCCCCTCGAACCTGCCCCGCCATTCAATAAGATCATGGCTGATCTTTTCGTGGACTCAGCTCCACTTACCTACCCGCTCACCATAACCCTTAATTCCTTTACTGTTCAAAGATTTATCTATCCTTGCCTTAAAAACATTCAATGAGGTAGCCTCAACTGCTTCACTGGGCAGGGAATTCCACAGATTCACAATCCTTTGTGTAAAGAAGTTCCGCCTCAACTCAGTCATAAATCTGCTTCCCCTTATTTTGAGGCCGTGCCCCCTAGTTCTAGTTTCACCCGCCAGTGGAAACAACTTCCCTGCTTCTATCTTATCTATTCCCTTCATAATTTTATATGTTTCTCCAAGATCTCCCCTCATTCTTCTGAATTCCAATGAGTATAGCCCCAGTCTACTCAGTCTCTCCTCATAAGCCAACCCTCTCAACTCCAGAATCAACCTAGTGAATCTCCTCTGCACCCTCTCCAGTGCCAGTATATCCTTTGTCAAGTAAGGAGACCAAAACTGTACACAGTACTCCAGGTGTGGCCTCACCAGCACCTTATACAGCTGCAATATAACCTCGCTGTTTTTAAACTTCATCCCTCTAGCAATGAAGGACAAAATTCCATTTGCCTTCTTAATTACCTGCTGCACCTGCAAACCAACTCCTTGAGATTCTTGCACAAGGGCACCCAGGTCCCTCTGCACAGCAGCATGCTGCAATTTTTTACCATTTAAATAATAGTCCATTTTGCTGTTATTCCTACCAAAATGGATGACCTCACATTTACCAACATTGTACTCCATCTGCCAGACCCTCGCCCACTCACTTAGATTATCTATATCCCTTTGCAGACTTTTGGCGTCCTCTGCACACTTTGCTCTTCCACCCATCTTAGTGTCATCTGCGAATTTTGACACACTACACTTGGTCCCCAACTCCAAATCATCTATGTAAATCGTAAACAATTGCGGTCCCAACACTGATCCCTGAGGCACACCACTAGTCACTGATCGCCAACCAGAAAAACACCCATTTACCCCCACTCTTTGCTTTCTGTTAATTAACCAATCCTCTATCCATGCTAATACATTATCCGTAACACTGTGCACCTTTATCTTATGCAGCAGTCTTTGGTGCGGCACCTTGTCAAATGCCTTCTGGAAATCCAGATACACCACATCCACAGGTTCCCCATTGTCCACTGCACATGTAATATTCTCAAAGAATTCCACCAAATTAGTCAAACATGACCTTCCCTTCATGAACCCATTACCAATGGGACAATTTATATCCAGATGTCTCGCTATTTCTTCCTTGATGATAGATTCAAGCATTTTCCCTACTACAGAAGTTAAGCTAACCGGCCTATAGTTACCCTTTTGTCTACCTCCTTTCTTAAACATTGGCGCCACATTTGCTGTTTTCCAATCTGCGGGAACCACCCCAGAATCCAGCGTATTTTGCTAAATTACCACTAGTGCATTTGCTATTTCTCTTTTAGTACCCTGGGATACATTCCATCAGGACCAGGAGACTTGTCTACCTTTAGCCCCACTGTCTGTGTGGAGTTTGCACATTCTCCTCGTGTCTGTGTGGGTTTCCTCTGGGTGCTCGTGTTTCCTCCCACAGTCCGAAAGATGTGCTGGTTAGGTGCATTGGCCGTGCTAAATTCTCCCTCAGTGTACCTGAACAGGCGCCGGAGTGTGGTGACTGGGGGATTTTCACAGTAACATCATTGCAGTGTTAATGTAAGCCTAGTTGTGACTAATTAATAAACTTTACTTTATCTCATTTTTATTTCATGGGATTTCAAGATTTTATTGGTGTTTTGGGATACCTCAGTGCAGTTTGTTTTTGAAATCGAATGCCCCTGCCTGTGTATGACATACAACATAAGTCATTTAAAATGGGAGTGTCGTGGAACTAGTCATGAAGCTATTCCATTTATGATACCCTTAAGGTAAGGAAAGGGGAGGTAACAAAAGTGCAATTTTGTGGCTGAAGATTTTTTTGAAGGGAAGTTCATCTCTGAAAGTGCAACATTCCTTGAGGAGTCTATTTGAAGATTCAAAACTTGATCTGGCATTTTCTACCATTTCAAAGTTGACAATGATGTATTTAAGAGACAGAGAGGTAGAAAGAGTGAAAACGTAAAAGAGAACTCAAAGCACAGTAGTGTATGAGGTTAATTCTAACTGCGCAATATACTAATGAAACTCAGTGTACATTTTGAGAGAGGAAGGGACTCAGTTTACATCCTTTCGTCTGTGTAGAATGACCTTTAATGAATGACGACCAGAAGTGGCACCAACCGAGCCACGGAGTGATGGCTGGAGGTGGGTGTTTTCCGAAGTGGGAACAAAGTGCAGCTGCCATGTGACGGCACAGTGGGGGCGGCATGGTGGCACAGTGGTTCGCACTGCCGCCTCACAGTGCCAGGGACCCGGCTTCAATTCCTGGCTTGGGTCACTGTCTGTGTGGAGTCTGCACATTCTCCCCATGTCTGCGTGGGTTTCCTCCGGGTGCTCCGGTTTCCTCCCACAGTCTGAAAGACGTGCGGGTTAGGGTGCATTGGCCGTGCTAAATTCTCCCTCAGTGTTACCCGAACAGGCGCCGGAGTGTGGTGACTAGGGGATTTTCACAGTAACTTCATTGCAGTGTTAATGTAAGCCTACTTGTGACTAATAAATAAACTTTAATGAAACCATGTGAGGAGGGGAAGCCCACATGGAGAGCATGAGACCAGCACAAAGGTTAACAAAGTAACCCTTGGTGTAGATTAGAGGGGCTTTAGATTGGTTTCACTGTTCGGCGCAACATCGAGGGCCGAAGGGCCTGTACTGCGCTGTAATGTTCTATGTTCTATGTTCTAACCCCCTGAATGTCCCCTAAGGTTGGCTGAATTGGTGTTTTAGCACTGGTACAGATATAACTGAAGCGATTTAAAGTATCAGTAGACATAGCACAGGCAGATTATAGTATTTAACAGCAAGACCATAAGATATAGGAGCAGAATAAGGTCATTTGGCCCATCGAGTCTGCTCCGCCATGGCTATGTTTCTCAACCCCATTCTCTCGCCTATCAAATATGTTCATTAATCTGGTAAACATTTACACAGTTGTGATTTCAATGATTTCATAGAAATCATAGAATCCCTACATTGCAGAAGGAGGTCATTCGGCCCATCGAGCCTGCACCGACTACAATCCCACCCTAGCCCTATCCACATAAGAACATAAGAACATAAGAAATAGGAGCAGGAGTAGGCCATCTAGCCCCTCGAGCCTGCCCCGCCATTCAATAAGATCATGGCTGATCTGACGTGGATCAGTACCACTTACCCGCCTGATCCCCATAACCCTTAATTCCCTTACCGATCAGGAATCCATCCATCCGCGCTTTAAACATATTCAGCGAGGTAGCCTCCACCACCTCAGTGGGCAGAGAATTCCAGAGATTCACCACCCTCTGGGAGAAGAAGTTCCTCCTCAACTCTGTCTTAAACCGACCCCCCTTTATTTTGAGGCTGTGTCCTCTAGTTTTAACTTCCTTACTAAGTGGAAAGAATCTCTCCGCCTCCACCCTATCCAGCCCCCGCATTATCTTATAAGTCTCCATAAGATCCCCCCTCATCCTTCTAAACTCCAACGAGTACAAACCCAATCTCCTCAGCCTCTCCTCATAATCCAAACCCCTCATCTCCGGTATCAACCTGGTGAACCTTCTCTGCACTCCCTCCAATGCCAATATATCCTTCCTCATATAAGGAGACCAATACTGCACACAGTATTCCAGCTGCGGCCTCACCAATGCCCTGTACAGGTGCATCAAGACATCCCTGCTTTTATATTCTATCCCCCTCGCAATATAGGCCAACATCCCATTTGCCTTCTTGATCACCTGTTGTACCTGCAGACTGGGCTTTTGCGTCTCATGCACAAGGACCCCCAGGTCCCTTGGCACGGTAGCATGTTTTAATTTGTTTCCATTGAGATAGTAATCCCATTTGTTATTATTTCCTCCAAAGTGTATAACCTCGCATTTCTCAACGTTATACTCCATTTGCCATATCCTCGCCCACTCACTCAGCCTGTCCAAATCTCTCTGCAGATCTTCTCCGTCCTCCACACGATTCACTTTTCCACTTATCTTTGTGTCGTCTGCAAACTTCGTTACCCTACACTCCGTCCCCTCCTCCAGATCATCTATATAAATGGTAAACAGTTGCGGCCCGAGTACCGATCCCTGCGGCACGCCACTAGTTACCTTCCTCCAACCGGAAAAACACCCATTTATTCCGACTCTTTGCTTCCTGTCGGATAGCCAGTCCCCAATCCACTTTAACACACTACCCCCAACTCCGTGTGCCCTAATCTTCTTCAGCAGCCTTTTATGGGGCACCTTATCAAACGCCTTTTGGAAATCCAAAAACACCGCATCCACCAGTTCTCCTCCATCAACCGCCCTAGTCACATCTTCATAAAAATCCAACATGTTCGTCAAGCACGACTTTCCCCTCATGAATCCATGCTGCGTCTGATTGATCGAGCCATTTCTATCCAGATGCCCTGCTATCTCCTCTTTAATAATGGATTCCAGCATTTTCCCTACTACAGACGTTAAGCTGACCGGCCTATAGTTACCCGCCTTTTGTCTCCTTCCTTTTTTAAACAGCGGCGTAACATTAGCCGTTTTCCAATCAACCGGCACTACCCCAGAATGCAACGAGTTTTGATAAATAATCACTAACGCATCCACTATTACCTCTGACATTTCTTTCAATACCCTGGGATGCATTCCATCCGGACCCGGGGACTTGTCCACCTTCAGTCCCATTAGTCTACCCAGCACTGCCTCTCTGGTAACATTAATCGTATTAAGTATTTCTCCTGCTGCCAACCCTCTATCGTTAATATTTGGCAAACTATTTGTGTCCTCCACCGTGAAGACCGACACAAAAAACTTATTTAAAGACTCAGCCATATCCTCATTTACCACTATTAACTCCCCCCTCTCGTCCTCCAAGGGTCCAACATTCACTCTAGCCACTCTATTCCTTTTTATATAACCCCATGTTTTTATCCTAGCTAGTCGCCCTGACACTGAGGGGCAATTGAGCATGGCCAATCCACCTAACCTGTACATCTTTGGACTGTGTGAGGAAACCGGAGCACCCGGAGGCAACCCACGCAGACACGGGGAGAACGTGCAAACTCCACAGACAGTCACCCGAGGCCGGAATCGAACCCAGGTCCCTGGCGCTGTGAGGCAGCGGTGCTAACCACTGTGCCACCGTTTGATCAATAACCTTTCATCCCCATCCACAACAGAAAAAGAGTATTATGAGAAATCTGTATATTTGGTATCTGTAAGTAAAACCACTCCAAGTTTAAATGCAGCACTTTCATACGATGAGGAATATATAGTATTATAATTCTGATGGTAGGCTCCTGGTCGCCAACCCAATCTAACTATTGAACTAACCTAAGAAGGGCTCTTCCTACAATGAAGGAATATCAAGTTTTAATGGTAACTCCTGTTAACGCAACTCATTTTAGTTGCATGGCCCTCAACAACTCATCAAAAGTTGTCACATGGTCCTCCCCTGTTCTATGGCCTTCCCTTTCCTAATCTCCTGACTCCTTCAGTACTGCAATGCAGTGCCGGCTTACATTTGGTGCTCTGAAGTGAGACTTAAACATACAACTGCTGACTCCAAAGCGAGTGTATTAGTCACTGAGCCACAGTCAACACCAATGGAGCTTCACGCAGCTTATCTGTTGCATCGATTAGCCATATTTACAACGTTACGGTTTTAACTTGTATGTTTTGGTAAATTTGAAGATCTGTTGTTGAACGTTGTCACATAGGAGTATTTAGCAAAGCAGCACAGTGGTTATATACTAATGAAACTCAGTGTACATTTTGAGAGAGGAAGGGACTCAGTTTACATCCTTTCGTCTGTGTAGAATGACCTTTAATGAATGACAACCAGAAGTGACACCAGCCGAGCCACGGAGTGATGGCTGGAGGTGGGCGTTTTCCAAAGGGGGAACAAAGTGCAGCTGCCATGTGACGGCACAGTGGGGGTGGCACGGTGGCACAGTGGTTAGCACTGCCACCTCATGGCGCCAGGGACCTGGAGTTGATTCCCGGCTTGGGTCACTGTCTGTGTGGAGTTTGCACATTCTCCCCGTGTCTGCTTAGGTTTCCTCCGGGTGCTCCAGTTTCCTCCCACAACCCAAAAGACGTGCTGGTTGGATGGATTGGCCATGCTAAATTCGCCCTCAGTGTACCTGAACAGGCACCGGACTGTGGCGACTAGGGGATTTTCACAGTAACTTCATTGCTGAAGTGTAATGAAGCCAATTTGTGACACTAATAAATAAACTTTAAATCAAGTTTCCTTCTGTGAGGGGCATTGTGTGTTGGAGTGTAACCAGCGACAAATTTGTATTGGATGTAATATGACCAATGGGAACAAGATGCAAAGGTCAGCTGACCCAGTAAAACATGGAACCAATCACAGAGTGATGTAATAGTCAGCTGACCAACTGATTCACTATAAATAAGGAACTATGTAGAATTGTGGGTAGCTTGGAGTTGCCCAGGGTGAGGCCCCAAGTTTGGAGTAATGATGTTTCTTTAGTAAACCCCTTCTTTGATTTATAAGTTGGAGTAAGTTTTGTTGTTGTTTCATTAGCTGCATTTTGAAGAATTCCTCCTGAAGAAACCAATGAGCTTTCCAATAATCCAACATTTTATTTGTTACATTTCTAGGATTTTTTTCAACTCCCTTTAAATTCTTAAATTGCCACAGTGAAGTTTGAATTTACATGAGCTGGGTCACTCAACCAATAGCGCTACCACTATACTTGGCCATGCTGAATTCTCCCTTAGTGTACCCAAACCGGAGTGTGGCGACTAGGGGGTTTTCACAGTAACTTCATTGCAGTGTTAACGTAAGCCTTACTTGTGACACTGATAAATAAACATAAAAGAAACTTAAATATCCAGACATGTATTTGTTCCATTAAAGTTGAACTAATACTTGACGCCCCCAAACGGTAACTTGGCTGAGATACAACAAACCACACCCAACTAAGAATAACAATATTTCAACATCAATTAAGGCTACCAGTTATGTTGGGTTTGGCACTAAATGGGCTTAACTTACTTATGTTTAGAATGCTGTTGAAAAATTATACAAGTTGGATCTGATTTATATT
This sequence comes from Mustelus asterias, assembly GCF_964213995.1. NCBI lineage: Eukaryota > Metazoa > Chordata > Chondrichthyes > Carcharhiniformes > Triakidae > Mustelus > Mustelus asterias. The sequence goes on along the minus strand of NC_135819.1, from coordinate 12,597,844 downwards.
TTTGTCCCAATAAATTTAATGTATTGAAAAGATTGGTAAATCTAATATGATTGACTTTAGAATCTCTTCCACTCTTTTGCACGAGGATGTGTTATAAATTACATTTACAATTCAGGAGTATATCATCCACCCATTTCTGAGTCAGCGAACTTCCAAATGGAGTTGATTTGCAGCTCGGATAAAAGTTTGTAATGCATCTCATCTAATGCTGTGTCCAAAAGACAGCCCATCAAACAGTGCAACTCTCTTTCAGTCCTGTCTCCGGGAGTGTCGGCCTAAGTTACATACTCAAAACTCTGCAGTGAGGCTTGAACCCACAGCCTTCTGGACTCAGAGACAAGAGTGCTACTGCTACGTCAAGCGGGGTTGTCAATGATGTACAGTGTGTTGACTGATTTGGAATAATCCCAATGTAGCAACCAGGGGGTTTGATACGTTGACAATACTCTGTTCATAGATTGATAGGATAGGCATTCCACAACATTGGTCCAGTGAAGTCCCTTTAAAAAGGGATTCATTTTTAAGTTTACTGCCATTACTTCTAGGAATGATGATGATGACTCAGTCTTTTTAAATTTTTGAAACTTTTTTTTTCTATTCATTCGTGGGACAAGTGCGTCACTGGCTGGGCCAGCATTTATTGCTCATCCCTTGTAGCCCTTGAATTGAGTGGCTTGCTAGGCCATTTCAGAGGGCAGTTGAGAGTCAACCACATTGCTTTGGCTCTGGAGTCACATGTAGGCCAGACCAGGTAAGGACAGCAGATTTCCCTAAAGGACATTAGTGACCCAGATGGGTTTTTCCGACAATTGACAATGGTTTCATAGTCATCAGTGGATTTTTAATTCCAGATTTTTTTATTGAATTCAAATTCCACCATCTGCCATGGCGGGATTCGAACCCGGTGTGGTGAACCATAGATGGTTACCACTATGGGTACTGAACCATAGATGGTTAGCACGATGGGTACTTGTACATATGTTACTGTTGTCACTGTTGGGGTTAGGGTTGGGGTGTTCTACCTGTTGATATTGTTCTGTGGTACACTCCGGTTGGCTCCGCCTACCTGTAGGAGTATAAAGGTCACTGCACTGCCTGGTGACCCTTTAGTCTGGGATTGTATTGTTATGCGGTACGCTCCATTCTTGTTACTAATAAAAGCCTTTATTTCCCGGGTACGATCCAGCCTCCCGAGTGATTTAATCGCGCATCACCCGGGTCCCCAGAACATTAGCTGAGTTTCTGGATTAATAGTATAGTGATATGTTTACTTGTCCAGTAGATAAATGTTGGTCTTTTGAAGTGTTGCATTAAACAGATCAGGAAACTCCAAAGTTCAACTGCCCAGTCATGACCTCAGTATTTTTTTATTTGTTCATGAGATGTGTGTGTCACTGACCAAGGCCAGCATTTATTACGCATCCCTAACTGACTGAGGTGGTGGTGGTAAGTTTTCCAAATCCATTGTATGCCATGTACAGCATGTGCACCCTCAGTGCTGTTAGGGAGGGAGTTCCAGGATTTTGACTCTGACAGTGAAGGAACAGCCGATACATTTCCAAGTCAGGATGGTGAGTGGTTTGGAGGAGAACTTCCACGTGGTGTTACCATGCATCCACACCCCATGCCCTTCCAGAAGTAGGAAACATTTGGAAGGTGCTGCCAAAGATGGCTTGTTGAATTACTGAGGTACATTTTGTAGATGGCACCCAGTGAAGCATTGAATCCCTACAGCAAAGAAGGCGGCCATTTGGCCCATCAAGCCTGCACCAACAACAATCCTACCCTATCCCCATAACTCCACATATTTACCCTGCTAATCCCCCCAAATAAATTTAGCATGCCAATCCACGTAACCCACACATCTTTGGACTGTGGGAGGGAGCACCCAGAGGAAACCCACACAGACACAGGGAGAATATACAAACTCCGCACAGACAGTGACCCAAGCAAGGAACAAACCCAGGTCCCTGGCACAGTGAGGCAGCAGTGCTAACCACTGTGCCACAATGCCACCCTGTGTGCCACCAGTGGTGCTGTGGTGTGCTGCCAGTGGTGCAGGGATGGATTATTTAGGTGTTGGAGGTCTGTCAGTTAAATTGGCTGCTTTGTCTTGGATGTTGTCAAGCTTCTAGAGTACTGTGGAGATGCATCCAGCCAGGTGGAGTGTATCCCATCACACTACTGACTTGTACCTTGTAGATGGTGGGCAGGGTTGGGAGTCAGGAGGTCAGATACTCATCCTCTGAATGCTCTTATCGCAATAGTATTTATGTTCCATTTAAGTTTCTGGAAAATGTTTCTTCAGAAGGAACTCTTCAAATGCAGACAATAAAAATGTAACAAAACTTACTCCAACTTATAAATCAAAGAAAGGGTTTAATAAAGAAACTTAATTACTCCAAATTTCAGGCCTCACCCTGGGCCAATCCAAGTTTCCCCACAATTCCCTGTTTGTGAATTGAACTCTTCGCTCACCCGATGAAGGGGCAACACTCTCAAAGCTCATGCTACCAAATAAACTTGTTGGACTTCAACCTGATGTTATGAGACTACTTACTGTGCCTACCCCAGTCCAACACCACAATTCCCAACAGTTTCTTATTTATAGTGAGTCAGCTGACCAGCACATCATTCTGTAATTGGTTCCAATGGTTTACTGGGTCAGCTGACCCTTACAGCTTGTTACCATTGGTCACATTGTATCCAATACAAAGTTGTCACCGGTTACATTAAACAGTCAATGATCCAGAATGTTGATGACGGAGCCTTCTGCAGTGGTAATGCTTTTGAATGTCAGGGCGTGGCCATACTCTCTCTTTTTGGAGGTGGTCATTGCATGGCCCTGTGATGTGACTGTTATTTTCTACTTATCTGTCCAAGTCTGTATGTTATTAAGGTCTTGCTGCATGCGGGCACAGACTGCTTCATTATCTGAGGTTTAAAAAAAAAGCAAAATATTGCAGATGTTGGAAATCTGAAATAAAATAAAAACAAAGTACTGGAAATAATCCGTGGTTCTGTTTTTATTTCATTATCGGAGGTGCTGAGAATGGAACTGAGCTCTGTGCAATCTGAGGCTTGGCTCTGTTGAGACATGTTTTCCTGTCCTGAACACAGACAGGTTGCACTGCATTGAGAATAGTGGGTAAGGACAAGATCTGGTTATTCACAAGCTTGAACTTGTGAATATCCAGCTAATCTTTACTATCTGGGCTCTCTGGCAAAAATTGAATATGGGTGAGTCTCTGCATTTGGCCAGTCAATGCTTGTAAATTTTGATTTGATTTATTATTGTCACATGTATTTACAGTGAAAGGAATTGTTTCTTGCGGACGATACAGACAAAGCATTCTATTCATAGGGAAGGAAATTCGAGAGTGCAGAATGTAGTGTTACAGTCATAGCTAGGGTGTAGAGAAAGATCAACTTAATATATGGTAGGACCATTCAAAAGTCTGACAGCAGCAGGGAAGAAGCTGTTCTTGAATCGATTGGTACGTGACCTCAGACTTCTGTATCCTTTTTCCTGATGGAAGAAGTTGGAAGAGGGAATGTCCGGGGTGCGTGGGGTCCTTAATTATGCTGGCTGCTTTGCCGAGGCAGCGGGAAGTGTAGACAGAGTCAATGGATGGGAGGCTGGTTTGTGTGATGGACTGGGCTACATTCACGACCTTTTGTAGTTTCTTGCGGTCTTGGGCAGAGCAGGAGCCATTCCAAGCTGTGATACTATCAGAAAGAATGGTTTCTCTGGTGCATCTGTAAAAGCTGGTGAGAGTCGTAGCTGACATGCCAAATTTCCTTAGTCTTCTGAGAAAGTAGAGGCATTGATGGGCTTTCTTAACTATAGTGTCAGCATGGGGGGACCAGGACAGGGGTTGTTGGTGATCTGGACACCTAAAAACTTGAAGCTCTCGACCAATTCCACTTCATCACCATTGATGCAGACAGGGACGTGTTCCCCACTTCTGAAGTCGAAGACTATCTCCTTCGCTTTGTTGACATTGAGGGAGAGATTATTGTTGCCACACCAGTTCGCCAGATTCTCTATCTCATTCCTGTACTCGTCATTGTTTGAGATCCGGCCCACTACGGCTCACCAAATTCTATCTCTTCAGCTAGTGGTTTCAAGAAGGAAGTGGTTAAAAAAAGATTTTTATATTTAATCTCATTTCCCATCACAAAAATGGCATAGATTCGAATAAATTTAATAATAATATTTATTTTAAAAATAAAAATGTACTTCAGTTTGTTTTAATTTGGTCATTTATAGGTGAGTCAGTGGTGGAGTGACAGGAACATGGGATGAATAACACACAGGGGCTTGCATTGTTCAGTCTTGCTTGTAGACCTGAATATTTTCCTGCTATATTTGTGGCATTATCGAAGCTCTGTCCATGACAATGTTTGATGTCCAAACCTAAATTTGCAACCATTTCCAAAACATAAAGAACATAAAGAACTAGGAGCAGGGGTAGGCCATCTGGCCCCTCGAGCCTGCTCCGCCATTCAATAAGATCATGGCTGATCTTTTCGTGGACTCAGCTCCACTTACCCGCCCACTCACCATAATCCTTAATTCCTCTACTGTTCAAAAAACAGTTGTCTCCACACACTCAGAAGTTACAGAATCCAAGAGTGCAGAAGGAGGCTATTTGGCCCATTGAGTCTGCACCGACCACAGTCCTACCCAGGCCCTATCCCCATGCGTTTACCCTAGCTAGTCCCCCTGACACTAAGGGGTAATTTATCATGGCCAATGCACCTAACCCACACATCTTTGGGATTGTGGGAGGAAACCGGGGCACCCGGAGGAAACCCACGCAGACAAGGGGAGAATGGCAAACTGCACACAGACAGTGGCCCAAGCCGGGAATCGAACCCATGTCCCTGGCACTGTGAGGCAGCAGTGCTAACCACTATGTCACCGAGCCACTGAAGTATGGGATTATAGGTGGAAAAAAACAAAGAAATCGCTCTACAACTACACCATTGTTGGTCGCATAGCTTAAGATTAATGGTGCATGTGACTCACATAGTGTCAATCGACTGATATGGAAAAGTATTTGGCATCTTTTACTGCATTAGTTAATTGGTTTCTGCGCATAAGTTTGATGAGTTAAAAATTGATCTTCCCTCAGCCAAATTCACTGAGACATTCAAGGCAAGCAAAAAATAATCTCATGACTCATCATGTCCTCTTAGAGGTAGTTCCAAAGAAGACAGTACATTGACTTTGGCAACAACACGTTTCAGCACTTCCTTTAAACAGAGCTAATAATGCAGAATCAGTTCTTCCAGATAATTTACACATAGCACACATAGCTTTAATCTGAGCTTTGGAAGTTTCATGTTCAGCAAGATCTCTTCCAACATTTCTCCAGTTAGAGTACCACAGTGGTTAGCACTGCTGCTTCATAGCACCAGGGACCCGAGTTCGATTCCCGGCTGGGGTCACCCTCTTTGCAGAGTCTGCAAGTTCTCCCCGTGTCTGTGTGGGTTTCCTCCGGGTGCTCCGGTTTCCTCCCACAGTGTGAAAGATGTGCTGGTTAGGGTGCATTGGCCATGTTACATTCTCCCTCAGTGTACCCGAACAGGCGCCGGACTGTGGTGACTCGGGGCTTTTCACAGTAACTTCTTTGCAGTGCTAATGTAAGCCTACTTGTGACTAATAAAAAAACCTCATGACTCATCATGTCCTCTTAGAGGTAGTTCCAAAGAAGACAGTACATTGACTTTGGCAACAACACATCTCAGCACTTCCTTTAAACAGAGCTAATAATGCAGAATCAGTTCTTCCAGATAATTTACATCTCTAACAGATGCACACATAGCTTTAATCTGAGCTTTGGAAGTTTCATGTTCAGCAAGATCTCTTCCAACATTTCTCCAGTTAGTGTTCACCAAGGAGAGGGGCCATGTTTTTGAGGAAGAGAAGGTGTTACAGGCTAATAGGCTGGAGGAAATAGTTGTTCGGAGGGAGGATGTACTGGCAGTTTTGAATAAACTGAAGGTCGATAAGTCCCCTGGGCCTGATGAAATATATCCTAGGACTCTTTGGGAGGCAGGGGCTGAGATTGCAGAGCCTTTGGCTTTGATCTTTGGGTCCTCACTGTCCACGGGGATGGTGCCAGAGGACTGGAGAGTGGCGAATGTTGTTCCTCTGTTTAAGAAAAGGAATAGAAATGATCCTGGTAATTATAGACCGGTTAGTCTTACTTCGGTGGTTGGTAAATTGATGGAAAAGGTCCTTAGGGATGGGATTTACGACCATTTAGAAAGATGCGGATTAATCCGGGATAGTCAGCACGGATTCGTGAAGGGTAAGTCGTGCCTCACAAATTTGATTGAATTTTTTGAGGAGGTAACTAAGTGTGTTGATGAAGATAGGGCAGTTGATGTCATATACATGGATTTTAGTAAGGCGTTTGCTCAGGTCCCCCATGGTCGGCTTATGATGAAAGTGAGGAGGTGTGGGATAGAGGGAAAGTTGGCAGATTGGATAGGTAATTGGCTATCTGATCGAAGACAGAGGGTGGTGGTGGATGGAAAATTTTCGGACTGGAGGCAGGTTGCTAGCGGAGTGCCACAGGGATCAGTGCTTGGTCCTCTGCTCTTTGTGATTTTTATTAATGACTTAGAGGAGGGGGCTGAAGGGTGGATCAGTAAATTTGCTGATGACACCAAGATTGGTGGAGTAGTGGATGAGGTGGAGGGCTGTTGTAGGCTGCAAAGAGACATAGATAGGATGCAAGGCTGGGCTGAAAAATGGCAAATGGAGTTTAACCCTGATAAATGTGAGGTGATTCATTTTGGTAGGACTAATTTAAATGTGGATTACAGGGTCAAAGGTAGGGTTCTGAAGACTGTGGAGGAACAGAGATCTTGGGGTCCATATCCACAGATCTCTAAAGGTTGCCACTCAAGTGGATAGAGCTGTGAAGAAGGCCTATAGTGTGTTAGCTTTTATTAACAGGGGGTTGGAGTTTAAGAGCCGTGGGGTTATGCTGCAACCTTGGTGAGACCACATTTGGAATATTGTGTGCAGTTCTGGTCACCTCACTATAAGAAGGATGTGGAAGCGCTGGAAAGAGTGCAGAGGAGATTTACCAGGATGCTGCCTGGTTTGGAGGGTAGGTCTTATGAGGAAAGGTTGAGGGAGCTAGGGCTGTTCTCTCTGGAGCGGAGGAGGCTGAGGGGAGACTTAATAGAGGTTTATAAAATGGTGAAGGGGATAGATAGAGTGAACGTTCAAAGACTATTTCCTCGGGTGGATGGAGCTATTACAAGGGGGCATAACTATAGGGTTCATGGTGGGAGATATAGGAAGGATATCAGAGGTAGGTTCTTTACGCAGAGAGTGGTTGGGGTGTGGAATGGACTGCCTGCAGTGATAGTGGAGTCAGACACTTTAGGAACATATAAGCGGTTATTGGATAGGCACATGGAGCACACCAGGATGATAGGGAGTGGGATAGCTTGATCTTGGTTTCAGATAAAGCTCGGCACAACATCGTGGGCCGAAGGGCCTGTTCTGTGCTGTACTGTTCTATGTTCTATGTACCACAGTGGTTAGCACTGCTGCTTCACGGCGCCAGGGACCCGGGTTCAATTCCCGGCTGGGGTCACCGTCTTTGCAGAGTCTGCAAGTTCTCCCCGTGTCTGTGTGGGTTTCCTCTGGGTGCTCTGGTTTCCTCCCACAGTGCGAAAGACGTGCTGGTTAGGATGCATTGGCCATGTTACATTCTCCCTCAGTGTCCCCGAACAGGCGCCGGACTGTGGTGACTAGGGGCTTTTCACAGTAACTTCATTGCAGTGCTAATGTAAGCCTACTTGCGACTAATAAATAAACTTTACCCGTTGACGAATGCTTGTTTCCCCTTACTAGGGTCTTGGCATCAGTTGATTGACACTATGTGAGTCATATGCAACATTAATTTTAAGCTATACGACCAATAAAGGTGTAGTTGTAGAGCGATTTCTTTGTTTTTTCCACCTATAATCCCATACTTCAGCAGCATGGCGACACAGTGGTTAGCACTACTGCCTCACAGTGCCAGGGACCTTTGCTGTTTGTAATATATATATAAATGATTTGGAGGAAAATGTAACTGAATTGATTAGTAAGTTTGCGGACGACACAAAGGTTGGTGGATTTGCGGATAGCGATGAGGACCATCAGAGGATACAGCAGGATATCAATCAGTTGGAGACTTGGGCGGAGAGATGGCAGATGGAGTTTAATCCGGACAAATGTGAGGTAATGCATTTTGGAAGGTCTAATACAGATAGGAAATATACAGTAAATTGGAAGAACCCTTAAGAGTATTGATAGGCAAAGGGATCTGTGTGTTCAGGTACACAGGTCACTGAGAGTGGCAATGCAGGTGGAGAAGGTAGTCAAGAAGGCATACGGCATGCTTGCCTTCATCGGCCGGGGTATTGAGTTTAAAAATTGGCAAGTCATGTTGCAGCTTTATAGAACCTTAGTTAGGCCGCACTTGGAATATAGTGTTCAATTCTGGTCGCCACACTACCAGAAGGATGTGAAGGCTTTGGAGAGGGTACAGAAAAGATTTACCAGGATGTTGCCTGGTATGGAGGGCATTAGCTATGAGGAGAGGTTGGAGAAACTTGGTTTGTTCTCACTGGAGCGACGGAGGTTGAGGGGAGACCTGATAGAAGTCTACAAGATTATGAGAGGCATGGACAGAGTGGATAGTCAGAAGCTTTTTCCCAGGGTGGAAGAGTCAATTACTAGGGGGCATAGGTTTAAGGTGCGAGGGACAAGGTTTAAAAGAAATGTACGAGGCAGATTCTTTACACAGAGGGTGGTGGGTTCTGGAACTCGTTGCCGGGGGAGGTAGTGGAAGCGGATATGGTAGTGACTTTTAAGGGGCGTCTTGACAAGTACATGAATGAAATGGGAATAGAAGGATATGGTCCCCGGAAGGGTAGGGGGTTTTAGTTAAGTCGGGCAGCATGGTCGGTGCAGTCTTGGAGGGCCGAAGGGCCTGTTCCTGTGCTGTAATTTTTTTTGTTCTAGGGTCAGGGAATAGTTTGCAAACATAACAGTAGACTGCCTTAGGCATTTGCAGAAAAATCAACCAATTTCTAATTTCTGTCATCCCATTTCTCTTCATGATCAGACTTATGAAGACTTCTAACCTGCTTTCAATCTTCAACCGTAAACTGTTTCTCAAATTTTCCATATTATCTAAGCTTTCTATTTTATTTATATGAAATAGTTTATCGAACCCAGTGGAATGGATTTTAGCCATAAGGCAAAGTCTTTGGGGTAGGTTTCTTCCCTCACTTGCAGAGCAGAAATATCTTGTAGTTCCATTGTCAGTTCAGGTTCCAATTCTTGTTCAACTTTTTCAGGCAGCGTGAAATCGTACGTCGTAAGTCATCAGATAATTCACCCATACTTTGGGTGGATGAAGGTGAATGAGCGTTTCGTGCACTGTTCAATACTTCAAACTTTTTAAAGTAAAATGATAAACTGCCCTTTTGCCTCGCTCTGTCCTCTCGCCTCGCCTTTCCGTGCTGCCATCAGACTTTTGAATGGACCTACCTCATGTTAAGTTGATCTTTCTCTACACTCCAGCTATGACTGTAACACTACATTCTGCACTCTCTCCTTTCCTTCTCTATGAACGGTATGCTTTATCTGTATAGCGGCAAGAAACAACACTTTTCACTGTATAGTAATACATGTGACAATAATAAATCAAATCAATTTTCTGCATTTTTGACTGTCAGGTTGATAGCGTTGCTTCATATTAGCTGATCTTGATTTTAATGAATGTGATTCTTTTTCAAAGAACAAGCCTTTTTTGACCTCTTCAGCCCTAAAGGTTGAGTTGCCCCTCTCCCCTCGTTGCTCAATGATGGCTACCCCAAGTTCCGACTGGCTGGCTGGCGTATTACCTCCCTCTCTTGTGGCTTTTTTCACCAATACGCCCGGCCCTGGCGGCACCTCACACCTCACCGTGAAGACCTCACCTCGCTGCTGGCTGCCTGCCTCAGCCCTGGCCTGGGGATCGAGTCACCCTTGCTGATCTTGACGAAGGCTTGCTTCCAGGTCCCAAGCAACTGGCTGGCTCACCACAGCCCTCCCTCATGGCTTTTCTCACTGATTCACAAAGAAGTTAATTATGGGAACACGGGGAGATTGCCCGCTGCTAGCTCTGCATTTTAAATTGTTCCCACAGACATTGGTCGGCACGGTGTTTCAGGCCCTGTGTTTAGGCACGGTGTGTTTCATTGTAGGCCTGCCTCTGAGGTGAGTGAAACCCATCGAGCAGTGTGCTGCATTTTGGAAGAAATCCAGGCTCGAATACTGCATTCTGCTACTACAGGATTGCATTTCAGTTAATTTAGTTAATTACGGAAGTCCATCCGTGCTTGATGTGTAACAAAATTATCAACTTGTTTATATAGACAAGGCCTCCAATTTCATTAGTCTGCATGATGCGCGTTATCACACACGAGGCTTGAGATGCTCAGGAAATAAAGGCTTTTATTTGCTGTAACAACGAAGCTACTAATTATATACACGATCCCAGACTGAGGGGTCCCAGACAGAGCAGAGACCTTTATACCTCTCCCAGGAGGCGGAGCCCGACTGGGATGTACCACAATAACTATAATACAAGGTGTAACAGCCCAACCCTAACCCCAACAGCAACAAGTAGAACAACCCATCCCTAACCCCAACAGCAACATATATACATACTTGTAGTACTGGCCAGACCCTGGCTCAGTACTATCTAGTGGGAACCAACGATGGTTCACCACACTGCAGAAGGAAGGGTGCATAATGTCGAGATCAACCCAAATGTGCACCCAGGAAAAGGGATGAGAACGAGGAAATGAAAGTGACAGTTGATGAACTGATTGAATGTTAGATGGGTGGTGGCCAGATATGGTGACAATTGTGAAGTCCAAGGCGATTTCAAAGAGTTTAGTAAGGTTGGGTGGCATGAACACATACATGCCGATGGATACTGTCCCCAACCAGGAGTAACTGGAACTGAAACCATGGCTGATTCTCTCTCCACCCAAGTTGAGGGGTAAATTGACACTCCCTACTGCTGCTTTAACTGAGATCAGCTAAAGCACACAGCAAGGAACGAACCTCCAACCATCTTTCTAGGCTTGCTGCCATTGTTAATTTGTGGTCATAGAATCAGAGAATCCTACAGTGCAGAAGGAGGCCATTTGGCCCATCAAGTTTGCACCGACCACAATCCCACCCAGGCCCTATCCCCATAACCCCATGCATTTACCCTAGCTAGTCCCCCTGACACTTGGGGTCAATTTAGCATGGCCAATCCACCTAACCCGCACATCTTTGGACTGTGGGAGGAAACCGGAGCATCCGGAGGAAACTCACACAGACACGGGGAGAACGTGCAGACTCCACACAGGCAATGACCTGAGCCGGGAATTGAACGTGGGTCCCTGGCACTGGTCAGTGGATTTTGTTGGCTATGATAAAAGGTCATGTTGTTTTAAGCTTCAAGACTGACTCCCCACACCTTGCGCACATAACGCCGCAAACTGCCCGGCACAACTGAAGGATAAGCTATTTTCCACTTCGGCCATCTTGCTTTATGCAACTGAGATTTACCATGCCAAAAACATTAGAATCCTCTGAGTTTTTTTTAATTCATTCGTGGGACATGGGCCGGGACATGGTTGGCCAGCATTTATTGCCCATCTCTAGTTGCCCTTGAAGGGCAGTTGAGAGTCAACCACATTGCTGTGGCTCTGGAGTCACATGTAGGCCAGACCGGGTAAAGATGGCAGATTTCCTTCCCTAAAGGACATTTGTTAACCAGATTGTTTTTCCGACAATGGTTTCATGGTCATCAGTAGATTCTTAATTCCAGATTTTTCTTATTGAATTCAAATTCCAGGATTCGAACCTGGGTCCCCAGAACATGAGCTGAGTTCCTGGATTAATAGTCCAGCGATAATACCACTAGGCCGTCACCTCCCCTTGAACCCTCGACCAATCGCTTGTGGACAGATTCAAAGCTGCGGAAACAGTTCTACTTGTAGAATGCAAACAGCTGTAGGAAAACATTTCTCTATCTTTGAAGTGGAAGTGGAAGGAGTGGTCACGACAGTCAAAATATTTCCATGCTTTGTACCACCTGATACCCATTTGCTGGCGCTCTTGCAGACTGCTGGGAAAGTTTCCAACAGATGTTGAAATCATGTTTCATTCAGCGCCAGTTATCCACCTGGAATAAATTATTACAAAGCTAAACCTTAATATTTTCATAGAATCATAGAATCCCTACAGTGCAGGGGGAGGCCATTCGATCCATCGAGCCTGCACCGATGACAATCTTACCCAGGCCCTATCCCCGTAACCCCACAGATTTACTCTGTTAATCCCCCTGACACTAGGGTCAATTTAGCACGGCCAGTCAACCTAACCTGCACATCTTTGGACATTAAGGGGCAATTTAGCATGGCCAATCAACCTAACCTGCACATCTTTGGACATTAAGGGGCAATTTAGCATGGCCAATCAACCTAACCTTCACATCTTTGGTCTGTGGGAGGAAACTGGAGCACCCGAAGGAAACCCACGCAGACATGGGGAGAACGTGCAGGTTCCACACAGATAGTGACCCAAGCCGAACCTGGGATCCTGGTGCTGTGAGGCAGCAGTGCTAACCGCTATGACACCATGCCTCCCATTTTCATCTATTTCCAAAGAAGAACGCTTGTGCGATCAAGTGTTTATCCTTATTTTGCTCTGCAATTTTTTTTGAAGAATGATTTGGAACAGATTTTTTTGGCAGTAACTTTGGAGCAGCTGAGCAAAATGTTCTAATCTTCTCGAAAGTCCTCTTCACATACGAGGCATTTGCTGTGTAATGTGAGAAATTGCATCACATTCCACCTGGCAGATCTGTGCGGTAACATAGCTCTGTTCACCGTTCACCTGCTTTAAGCAGCAGGATATGCATGTTGAACAGGTTAACTAACGTATACCCATTCAAAAAATGTATCACACAGCAGGCCCTTACAATACAACCCTTAATTTGACTTACATTTCTATAAAATGTCAATTTTCTTCTAATTTCTTATTCATCCCAAGATTCTTCTGAAGCACACATCCTCTTTAATATTCAGCAAGTTTACATGCATTAAATTGATCTTTCTCTACACCCTAGCTATGACTGTAACACTACATTCTGCACTCCCTCCTTTCCTTCTCTATGAATGGTATGCTTTGTCTGTATGTCGCACAAGGAACAATACTTTTCATCGTATACTAATACATTAGTATTAATTAGGGGCAGCCTGGCAGCACATTGGATCGCACTGCCTCAAAGCACCAAAGACCCAGGTTCGCTTCCTGGCTTGGGTCACTGTCTGTGTGGAGTTTGCACGTTTTCCCCGTGTCTGCGTAGGTTTCCTCTAGGTGCTCTGGCTTCCTTCCACAGTCCGAAAGACATGCTGGTTAGGGTGCATTGGCCATGCTAAATTCTCCCTCAGTTGTACCCAAACAGGCGCCGGAGTGTGGCGACTAGGGGATTTTCACAATAACTTCATTGCAGTGTGAACGTAAGCCTACTTGTGACTAATAAATTAACTTTACATGTGACAATAATAAATCAAATCAAATATTGCTTATGTTTTCCAATGGGACTGGTGGCAGAGTGATCCAGGGTGACTTGAACATTTACTTTCCCTTGGTTCCTTTCCTTACTTGGCTTCTACTCAATGTCTCCTAGTCAAGGTCAAAGACCAAGCTGAAAGGAAATCACAGTGCCATGCTTGGAGGGCCGAAGGGCCTGTTTCCTGTGCTGTACTGTTCTTTGTTCTTTGTTCTTTGTTATATCACTGCAGTACAAGAAAGCACCAGTTGCTGAATCATTTTTAATTCCTATTCATTGTACTTTTAGGACCTAATTTCTTGAATAAAATTTGTGATTAGTGGTTGATGCGCTATCAATAAGGCGAAAGACTACCAATATGCCAATATAAGTGTAGGCTTTTATTCACAACAGAATCAGGAGCAGATCCCAACAAATAACCGACCTGGACTGAACAAGGGGGAGGAGACAGCCACCTTTATACTAGGTGCTGAGGGGAGGACCCAAACTGGAAGGGGATGTGTCCAGGTATGACAAGCACACACAACGGTGGTCCATATAGGACAAAGGCACAACTGAGGTCCACCACAGTGGTTTGTTATTTCTGATTGTAGACAGCAGGATCTTCCCCCACAGTCCATCCCAATTGCACCCGCTTTCTCTCTCTAATGAAGGCACTGGCTCATAGCTGGGAGTGATTCCAAGTCTACCAATGCCCTTACCCAGGCAGCCATTATTCAAGAGGCTAAATTCTTGATAAGCTATTCAGCTATAGGGGGCATTGCAACTGGACATCTAATGCATTTCTAACAAGGATCACTGGATAGTAATCACGACTGCCAGCACACACTGATTTCCAGTATTTTTTTTTATTCATTCGAGGGACATGGGTGTCTCTAGCTGGGCAGCATTTATTGCCCATCCCTAGTTGCCCCTTGAGAAGGTGGTGGTGAGCTAACTTCTTGAATCGCTGCAGTCCACGTGCTGTGGGTTGACCCACAATGCCGTTAGGGAGGGAGTTCCAGGATTTTGACCCAGAGACCGCGAAGGAAAGAAGTGAAATGGGAAATTTTAACTACTTTCTCTCCCATTGGCAGGAAAGGAGGAGGTGGAGATAAAACGAAATGATTGTACTTCTCACTCCTGCCACCCTACGACTTTAACACTTTGGTTTTGGTGACAGATAAGCGAGCCTCTGTACCGTAGTGACGGGATTCAGTAGTAAATGTAAATTGGAGCTCCACGGTATGGACGGGGCTGCAATGATGTTTTAACCAACTCCTGAACTGGCTCTCAACCATGGCAATCCTGCCAAGTGAAGCTGCCCAGGGATCAATCAGGCACGATTAGGCAAGTTGTCTGGGCCTCTGCGGTTCCTGGTTTGTCCCACATCCCAGCAGCAAGCTTCTTGGAACAGCTTGCCGCTGGTAGCACTCTGCTAATGGTGATGGTCGCAGTCAGGGTCTCCTGATCTTTGTCTTCTCCCTTCTGATCAACAATTGACTGGTGGCATCCAAATGGAGTCTGCTCGTTAAAGTCACACTCTCTCAATAGATTGCAATCCACTCTTATCGTGAGTTAATATTGGCATTGAAACATTCAGTACCTCAGCTGAGATCTACTGTTTCAGGGCAGAATTCTGGCCTTCCTGAATCCTGTGGTTCAGCTTCTCATTGAATGTAGTCAAAGAAAAATGTTCTTTTATTCTTTCTGCTCCTTCTTTATGTTCTCACCCCTCTCTCTTTTATGGCTCATTGCTGTTGAATCATTGCAAGAGCGATTAGAATAAATGTATAGATATCCACTGAGAGTGTTGCCAGGCTAAGGGCGGCACGGTAGCAAGGGCGGCACAGTAGCACAGTGGTTAGCACTGCTGCTTCACAGCTCCAAGGACCTGGGTTCGATTCCCAGCTTGGGTCACTGTCTGTGTGGAGTTTGCACATTCTCCTCGTGTCTGCGTGGGTTTCCTCCGGGTGCTCCGGTTTCCTCCCACAGTCCAAAGATGTGCAGGTTAGGTTGATTGGCCATGCTAAATTGCCCCTTAGTGTCCTTAGATGCATAGATTAGAGGGATTAGCGGGTAAAATATGGAGGGATATGGGGGTAGGGCTTGGGTGGGATTGTGGTCGGTGCAGACTCGATGGGCCAAAAGGCCTCTCTCTGCACTGTAGGGTTTCTATGTTGATTCTATGTTGATTCTATGTTTCTATGTTGAATAATTCTCAGAACGGCACAGTCAACCTCAATTCTATCTTCCCATTGACAAATACATTCCTAACACCAGGACACAGAGTATCTGGCTGATACTCCAGACATGAGGTAGTCAACGAGTATAGAATCATAGAAACCCTACAGTGCAGAAGGAGGCCATTCGGCCCATCGAGTCTGCACCGACCACAATCCCACCCAGGCCCTACCCCCACATATTTACCCGTTAATCCCTCTAACCTACGCATCACAGGACTCTAAGGGGCAATTTTTAACCTGGCCAATCAACCTAACCCGCACATCTTTGGACTGTGGGAGGAAACCGGAGCACCCGGAGGAAACCCACGCAGACACGAGGAGAATGTGAAAACTCCACACAGACAGTGACCCGAGCCGGGAATCGAACCCGGGACCCTGGAGCTGTGAAGCAGCAGTGCTAACCACTGTGCTACCGTGCCGCCCCTAGCTGATTAAGCTGATTAATCAGCTGAGTAACTGATTAATAGTCTAGCAATAATACGACTAGACGGAATCTTCCTGTCCCGCCTGCCACAGGAATTGTAGCGGGCGGGACAGGACCATGTAAAAGGTCCATTGACCTCGGGCGGGATTTTCTGGTCTTGGGGTGAGCGCGGCTGGAAAATCCCACCCTCAGGGCAGGATTTTATGGCCTCGCTCAAGCGAGACCGGAGATTACCGCCCAAGGTTCAACAGAGATTTCCGTTGTCGGACCTTTGCCCGCACTGATTCCGTGGCGGGCGAGGTGGCAGACTTCTGGCATCAGACTCTAAATGGCATTCAGAATTTACTGTCAGTTCTGTCAGGTAATTGCAAACATGTTCCACAGGTTCGGAGTTGTGTTGGAGTGTAGCGCAGCAATAATCAGTGGGACAAATAGACAGTCATATAGGACAACTCACTTTTCAGTGAACCTCATCCAGTAGGCGCCAGGCATGAGGCAGTCAGTGTGTATCTGATTCTACCCTCAGCCGATGGAAAATCCAACTCCAGTAAAATACGTTAGGATAGGGCTGTGTTACAATGAAGACATCTGAGAGGCATGAGGGCGGCACGGTAGCACAATGGTTAGCACTGCTGCTTCACAGCTCCAAGGACCTGGGTTCGATTCCCGGCTTGGGTCACTGTCTGTGTGGAGTTTGCACATTCTCCTCGTGTCTGCGTGGGTTTCCTCCGGGTGCTCCGGTTTCCTCCCACAGTCCAAAGATGTGCGGGTTAGGTTGATTGGCCATGCTAAAAATTGCCCCTTAGTGTCCTGATATGCGTAGATTAGAGGGATTAACGGGTAAAATACGTAGGGATATGGGGGTAGGGCCTGGGTGGGATTGTGGTCGGTGCAGACTCGATGGGCCAAATGGCCTCTTTCTGCACTGTAGGGTTTCTATGATTTCTATGATTTAAGTTTAAATGTATTCATTAGTGTCACAAGTAGGCTTATATTAACACGGCAATGAAGTTACTGTGAAAATCCCCTAGTCGCCACACTCCGGCGCCTGTACGGGTACGCTGTGAGAGAAGTTAGCATGGCCAATCCACCTAACCAGCACGTCTTTCGGACTGTGGGGGGGAAACCGGAGCACCCGGAGGAAACCCATGCAGACACGGGGGAGAACGTGCAGACTCCACACAGACAGTGACCCAAGCCGGGAATCGAACCCAGGTCCCTGGCACTGTGAGACAGCAGTGCTAACCACTGAGCTACCGTTCCCAATAGTTCTCTGGGCAATATCCATCCACTATCCCTCTTTTCACTTACTTTTATTCCCTCTTTTTAGAGCTGCTATGTATCCCATTCTTTGAGTTGGTGCATTATGTGGGTGACCCACTCCTACATTGATGTGGAAGCACCAGAGCTTCCGGAGGCTATAACACCAGGTTACGAAGGGTTCAGTGCCTTCAGCTTACGCCACACCAGACAGGAGTAACGTGAGCCTTGATTTGAAATTAAAACACCTGTCAGTGGATCTGAACCAACCCCTTACTCACAGAGCGCTTGAAGTTAAAGATGGGGCTTTGATGTCTGAGGAATAAAAAGGAAAAACCCAAACTTCTTGCTAATATTTTTTTTAAAAAGAACTGTAATTTGCAGCAATCATTTCAGTCAGAAATCTCCCTGTTATGAACAACTAAAACATTTCTGATCAGGAAAGTCTGGAAGGCTTAGAAACATAGAAGATAGGAGCAGGAGGAGGCCATTCGGCCCTTCGAGCCTGCTCCGCCATTCATCACCATCATGGCTGATTGTCCAACTCAATCGTCTAATCCTGCTTTCTCCCCATAACCTTTGATCCCATTCACCCCAAGTGCTATATCTAGCTCCTTCTTGAATACATTCGAACACAAGTACGGACACAATGTTATTTGATAAACGTGCCGATTTTGATAAGTGTTATCATGGATTTTATTACTGATAACTGCAGTTTTGGCATCAGTTTTTCACATTTTCTGTGTTCTAGTTTCGAGTGAGCCGTGATAGAAGAGATCAAGATCTCTGAAGGAGCTGATGGAGGCTGCAGGATACAGGGGGTTTATTTATCTATTACAGATTGCAATGCTCTGATAGCAGACACGGGACATATATCAGTGAGCTTGGAATCATGATATAGACTAATGCCCACTGTGCTCCCACAAGACTACTTTCCAATTGTACAAACAGAATACACTTCAATGCTTAATTGTTTAAACATAATAAGGCATTTGCGTTTCAACATGCCATTGTCCCACACTCGCACTGCTTGATTTATGTGTTGGAGCCAGTTGCTGGTTTATTCAACGTAAACGCAGCCGTCCCAAAAGATATCATCTGTTTCTCCATGGTGTGTGAGATCTCTTCACTCGCACTGTTTCAACATAAACCCCTGTTGGTTACTGAGCTTCTCAACTATACGCTCGGAGCTAGCCGCAGACACGCATCAGCATTTCAGACTCCTTCAGAGTGCTGCGGCATTTGAAATGACATGGGAAAGCTACAAGCGTAGCAGCTATGATACTGCATTTCACTGAAGCAAAACCTTATTAGCCACAGCACAATGGGCCAGTTTGGCAGCCCTCTTGTGCGGAATTATCATCTTCCCACGCACAACACGGGGCCAGCCTGACGCTCACACAAACAAGGCAGGCTGGAGTTGAGGCAGGTGAGTGAATCTTGCCGTGACAGATTGAGAAACTGAAAACATTCGGAGCAAATAAAAAGATTTTAAATCATAACTGTACTTTGTCCCAAAATTTAACGATGGATCTTACATAGCAGCAGGGTGTCTATCTATGACAGTATTGGTAGGCGTGACCACCGCACAGTCCTGTGGAGACACAGTCTGGTCTTCACATTGAGGATACCGTCCATTGTGTTATGTGGCACTACCACCGTGCTAAATTTCAAACAGATCTAGCAACTCAAGACTGGGCATCCATGAGGCGCTGTGGCCCATCATCAGCAGCAGCAGAATTGGATACAACACAAACTGTAACCTCATGGCCCGGCATATACAAAGAAAGAAGAACAAAGAAAATTACAGCACAGGAACAGGCCCTTCGGCCCTCCAAGACTGCACCGACCATGCTGCCCGACTTAACTAAAACCCCCTACCCTTCCGGGGACCATATCCCTCTGTTTCCATCTCATTCATGTACTTGTCAAAACGCCCCTTATAAGTCACTACCGTATCCGCTTCCACTACCTCCCCCGGCAACGAGTTCCAGGCATCCACCACCCTCTGTGCAAAACATCTGCCTCGTACATCTCCTTTAAACCTTGCCGCTCGCACCTTAAACCTATGCCCCCTAGTAATTGACTCTTCCACCCTGGGAAAGAGCTTCTGACTATCCACTCTGTCCATGCCTCTCATAATCTTGTAGACTTCGATCAGGTCTCCCCTCAACCTCCGTCGCTCCAGTGAGAACAAACCAAGTTTCTCCAACCTCTCCTCATAGCTAATGCCCTCCATACCAGGCAACATCCTGGTAAATCTTTTCTGCACCCTCTCCAAAGCCTCCACATCCTTCTGGTAGTGTGGCGAGCAGAATTGAACACTATATTCCAAGTGCGGCCTAACTAAGGTTCTATAAAGCTGCAACATGACTTGCCAATTTTTAAACTCAGTACCCCGGCCGATGAAGGCAAGCATGCCGTATGCCTTCTTGACTACCTTCTCCACCTGCATTGCCACTTTCAGTGACCTGTGTACCTGTACACACAGATCCCTTTGCCTATCAATACTCCTAAGGGTTCTGCCATTTACTGTATATTTCCTATCTGTGTTAGACCTTCCAAAATGCATTACCATCTCATCAACTTTTACAGATGCACCATAGAAAGCATTCTTTCTGGTTGTATCACAGCTTGGTATGGCTCCTGCTCTGCCCAAGACTGCAAGGAATGACAAAAGGTCATGAATGTAGCCCAATCCATCACGCAAACCAGCCTCCCATCCATTGACTCTGTCTACACTTCCCGCTGCCTCAGAAAAGCAGCCAGCATAATTAAGGAACCCATGCACCCCGGACATACTCTCTTCCACCTTCTTCCATTGGGAAAAAGATACAAAAGTCTGAGGTCACGTACCAACCGACTCAAGAACAGCTTCTTCCCTGCTGCCATCAGACTTTTGAATGGACCTACCTCGCATTAAGTTGATCTTTCTCTACACCCTATCTATGACTGTACCACCACATTCTGCACTCTCTCGTTTCCTTCTCTATGAATGGTATGCTTTGTCTGTATAGCGCACAAGAAACAATACTTTTCACTGCACGTTAATACATGTGACAATAATTTTTTTAAAAATCAAATCAAAATATCCCCCCCCCCGACTATGACCATCAAGCCAAGGGATCAACCCTGGTTCAGCAAAGAGTGCAAAAAGGCATGCCAGGAGCCATACTAGGCGTACCTAAAAATGAAGTGTCAACCTGGTGAAGCTACAACACAGGGCTACTTGTGTGCCAAACGATGGAAGCAGCAAGCGATAGACAGAGCTCAGCGATCCCACAACCAGGAAATCAGATCTAAACTCTGCAGTCCTGCCACATCCAGTCATCAAAGGCGGTGGTCAATTGAACAACTAGCTGGAGGAGGAGGCACCTCAAATACCCTCTCCTCAATGATGGGGCAGCCCAGCACATCAGTGCAAAAGATAAGGCAATTCGCAACAATCTTCAGCCAGAAGTGTTGAGTAGATGATCCATCTCAGCCTTCTCCCGGGGTCTCCATCATTACAGATGCCAGCCTTCAGCCAATTCGATTCACTCCATGTGACATCAAGAAACAGCTCACAGCACTGGGTACAACAAAGTCTACGGGACCTGACAACATTCTGGCAATAGTACTGAAGACTTGTGCTCCAGAACTAGCTACGCCCCTAGCCAAGCTGTTCCAGTAAAACTACAACATTGGTATCACTGGTAATGCGGAAAACTGTCCAGGTATGCTCTGTCCACAAAGAGCAGGACAAATCCGACTCAGCCAATTATCGCCCCATCAATCTACCAAGCAAAAAGTCTACCAAGAGACTGCGGCTGAGATGAATGACCTGCTTCAAGCACTGAACCAGGTCACTCATCTCAGTCCCAGTCTCTTATTGCAACAGTTCCTTGGGGGAGTGTCCTCAGCCAGACCATCTTCTGCTGCTTCATCAATGACTTTCCCTCCAAGCAGGCATGTTTGCTGATCATTGCACAATTCGTGAGTCTCCAGATACTAAAGCAGTCCATGTCTAAAGGCAGCAAGACCTGGACGATATCCAGGCTTGGGTTGACATGTGGCAAGTAGCATTCGTGCCACACAAGTGCCTGGCAATGAGCATCTCCAACAAAGAGAATCCAATCATTTCTCCTTGACATTCAATAGCATTACCATGACTAAATCCCCCACTATCAACACCCTGGGGGTTATCATTGACCAGAAACTGAACTGGGCCAGCCATATTAATACTGTGGTTACTGTAGCAGGTCAGAGGCTGGGAATTCTGTGGAGAATAACTCATCTACTCACACCCCAAATCCTGTTACACCGTCTACAAGGCACAAGTCAGGAGTGTGATGGAATACTCAGCATGAATCTCCCTGAGGCACTCTGCGGTGCACAGAGTGTGGGAGATTAATTTTTAAAATCCCGCTAAAAGACCGGGGGGAGTTACTCCAGCTTTTACACGAATTCGGCACTGAGAATTTTTTGGGGAGAATCCCGGCCCTGGTGGCAGCAGGGAAGAAGCTGTTTTTGAGTCGGTTGGTGCGTGTTCTCAGACTTTTCTGGCTTGTTCCCGATGGAAGAAGGTGGAAGAGAGAATGTCCGGGGTGCATGGGGTCCTTAATTACGCTGGCTGCTTTGCCGAGGCAGCGGGAAGTGCAGACAGAGTCAAATGATGGGAGGCTGGTTTGCATGATGGACTGGGCTACAGTCACAACCCTTTGTAGTTTCTTCAGGTCTTGGTCAGAGCAGGAGCCATACCAAGCTGTGATACATCCGGAAAGGATGCTTTCTATGGTGCATCTGTAAAAATTGGTGGGAGTTGTTGTAGCAGACATGCCAAATTTCCTTAGCCTCCTGAGAAAGTAGATGCACTGGTGGGCTTTCGTAACTATAGTGTCGGTGTTGAAGGACCAGGACAAATGGTTGGTGATCTGAACACCTAGAAACTTGAAGCTGTCGACCATTTCGACTTCATCCCCATTGATGTGGAAAGGCGCACATCCTCCATTATGTTTCCTGAAGTCGATGACTATCTCCTTCGTTTTGCTTTGAGAGTAAGTAGTCTCACAACATCAGGTTAAAGACCAACAGATTTATTTGGTAGCACGAGTTTTTGGAGCGTTGCCCCGATCCTGTAAACCCCACGACTTGCCTGGGCTTGTAAAATCTCACTAACTGTCCTGGCTGGAGACAATTCACACCTTTTTAACCTGTGCTTAACCCTCTCTCCACTCACATTGTCTGCACCTGAAAAGACTTGATTACCTGTTAATTCCAACCATTATCCTGTAATTGAGTTTATGTCTATATATGCCCTGTTTGTGAACCAAACTCTTCACTTACCTGATGAAGGGGCAATGTTCCGAAAGTTCGTGCTACCAAATAAACCTGTTGGACTTTAACCTGGTGTTGTGAGACTACTTACTGAGCCTACCCCAGTCCAACGCCGGCAACTCCACATCTTTACTGACAGAGAAAGAGATTCTTCATCTCTTTCCTGTACTCAGTCTCATCACTGTTTGAGATCCATCCCACCGCGGTTGTGTCATCAGCAAACTTGAAAATGGAATTGGAGCAGAATTTGGCCACATAGTCGTAAGTGTATATTGCTTCAATGTTGCTGGGTCAGAATCCTGGAACTCTCTCTCTAACAGCACTGTGGGTGTATCTACACAGTAAGAAGTCTCACAACACCAGGTTAAAGTCCAACAGGTTTCTACACCACATGGACTGCAGCGGTTCAGGAAGGCAGCTCATCACCACCTTCTCCTGGGCAATTAAGATGCTCGCCAATCCAACCAAGCCGTTAATTCTGTGAAAAATTGTTTGAAAATGGTTTGGGAAATTTTTGAAACATTGCAAACTAAATGCACTAGCTGCCAATAATGAGCGTTAGGTGCATGGTTTCACTGTGCTCTTTCATTATGATGCAGGCAGCATGCCAACTCCACACTCTCCTACTGATTAACATGATCGCAGCAGGTAGCACACCTCAGCCGAGGATCCCAAGTCCTGAGCAGCTAACACCAGTTGAAACTCGCCTGCACACCCTAAAGAGAGATGTACCGTAGCCAGAGAAGTTCTGGAAGTCATTCTACAACCGATTCTCATCTGGGAAAGACATAAGAACGGCACAACATGCATGTTGCAGATGGTGTAAGCACGCCGCTCTTATTTTCTCCATCTTCCTGTGTACAGAAGATGAATGGTGGCCAGAAATGGGCGGCACGGTGGTTAGCACTGCTGCCTCACAGTGCCAGGGATCCGGGTTCGATTCCCGCCTTGGGTCACTGACTGGAGTTTGCACATTCTCCCCGTGTCTGCGTGGGTTTCCTTCGGGTGCTCCGGTTTCCTCCCCCATTCCAAAAATGTGCGGGTTAGGTTGATTGGCCGTGCTATAATGCTCCTTCGTGTTAGGGGGATGTCAGGGGGATTGGTAAGGTAAATATGTGAGGTTACGGGGATAGGGCCCGGCGGAGGAATTGTTGTCGGTGCAGACTCGATGGGCCGAATGGTCTTCTTCTGCACTGTAGGGATTCTATCATTCTATGAAAGAGAGAGATCAATAGCAGAAGTGATGGTACCAGCAGCACGTGGTTAGGATATGATGCATTAAGAACTATGACTCTTTCAATGGTTCATTTTCTATGTTTCTGTGGTAAGCAAAGAGTCACCATCTCTGAGCCATACAGAATAGGAAGGTCCCCGTCCACACTGAGTTGCTGATATCAGCTGGCCTAGTAGTCAGGGTCAAGTGGTCACAGCTCCCTGGATTAGGAAAGAGAACATCGTGTTGGGGCTGTGCTCCCAATCATTGACATGCAAATTAAAGAAGGAAGAAAAGAATTGCTTCACAATTTGAACCACCAAGTAGCACAGCTGTCCAGAAGAGACGATTGCAACAGACCTCATTGGGAAATAGGACTCTGCTCAATATAACAATCTATCTCAGAGGATTTCTGCCTTCACCTGCCAAGTTGGTCAGCTTCCACATGTGTGTCCAAGGAATGGCGGAGTCCCAAGTGCCTGGCGTGCAGAAGCATGACTTCCAATCTCCAGACTGAAATCAGAAATTGATTATTCCAAATATCACGAGCAGCAGGCTTTCCAACATCTGGGAGAATGAATGCAAAACTATTGTATCATGTCTTATATTTGGAACTGACTGGATTAAATTAAGTGTAACCTACCAGAAAACACTTAATTCTCAATGTCATCCTTCCAACCACATGAAAAGGACTTTGGAAGGAATTCTGGAATGATTGATGGAGTAAATTGAGTTCTGAGAGATGGCCACACTAAAGTTGATCCACAGAGAGACCCACTTAAGCGGTCATGGCTTAACACTGAATTTACTGGCAGTTAGTTTGTTGACATAAGTTTTAAAAATTTGATAACGTGGTGCCTCGCTACCCCACCCAAGGGAATTCTGGCTGAGTTATGGTTCCACAAACACCCATTGCCCTTTGATACTTCACATCAACAGTCTTCAAGGATGAGACTGCACCTGTCAGCGAGAGAAGGCTCTGTAACTCGGAGGATATCTTCAGACACCCGTCCACGCAGGCCTTGCTTCAGGAATCACTGAGTAGGATCGCCAGTTGGCCAGTTTTATTTTCCAATAGCTCACAAGCATCGGAGGTCAAATGTACATCACCCTAACGCAACCCAGATGTGGTCGCAAAATCAAAAGCTAAATAAAGATGAGAAAAGTCATGCAGTTGTTTAAGTTCATTTATCCAGAAAGAGTCACGTCTTCGCACAACCAGCGCAACCCATAACGAGCATCAACCTGCTTTAAATGAATTTCAATACATTTAAATCTCATTAACCAGTTTCCCTCACCATATATTGACCCCCCCGGTCCCACCGCCCGCTCCATATATTGACACTGCGCCGATGTGACCTCACACCAGTGCAGTTTACAACAGGTTCACCTTGATGTGAACCAATTGTGGGGGTCTCCCCAGGGGCATATAAAGTTTATTTATTTATTAGTGTCACAAGTAGGCTTACATTAACACTGCAATGAAGTTACTGTGAAAATCCCCTGATCGCTACACCGCAGCGCCTGTTCGGGTACACTGAAGGAGAGTTTAGCATGGTCAATGCACCCTAACCAGCAGGTCTTTCGGACTGTGGGAGGAAACTGGAGCACCCGGAGGAAACCCATGCAGACATGGGGAAAACGTGCAGACTCCGCGCAGACAGTGACCCAAGCCGGGAATCGAACCCGGGTCTCTGGTGCTGTGAGGCAGCAGTGCTAACCACTGTGCCACCCCTAGATGAGTATAGTCCCAGGTAGAGATGGACATGGCCATACAGTGACCTGGCAATTCCCCCTGGCACAGGTTGACCCTGTGGGAGAAGGGAGAACACCTCAGTGGTCATGGCAACATATCAGGAATTCAGGTTGACACTGCCAGGTTGGCACCGGACCCATGCCAACCTGGCAGTGCCAACCTGTGCCAAGGGAGAACCCCTGTGGGAGCCTCATGGGGAAGCGGGGGAGGGGGGTTAATTTGTACATGGTGGTGGCAGGGAGCAGACGGAGCAGCAGGGAATGCCTCCGCCGATGACAGGAGGAGGGATGAGGAGGTGGGGACGGGAGCTCTTGAAACCTCTTAAGGGGTGGGCTGAGGGTGGTTTATTGTTGTTCTGATTGGGGCACACTTTAAATATGGCTCCCTGATCTCTGCGCAGCCGGGTTTTGCTGGCGCTTTGAGGTCCCATTCCCCTCCATGACAACATGAAACGTGATTACTTTCAGCAGTGTTGTAAGATCTGGAGAGAAAACCAACGTGTAACACCATAGTTTCCTCACCAGAAGCAACACCTATATTCATTCGCTTTCTCCATGTCTACTCTTACAACTTAGTTTCAGCTCATATTTCCAAATCATTAGTTTGTCAACCTATCATCCTCTAAAGACGATCCTCATTGACACCTTTCAATGCTAATTGTTTTAGTGGAAGGGAAATTGGTTCCATTCTAATCTGTTTGAAAGTCTGGATTCGGCGCACATTATCAGTCCTAACTGCTGATTAGCATAATTTGGTCTTGCCTGGAGATGCTAAAACAGGTACTTGCAGATTTAGTACTTGCACGCTGATGATACGGGATTTTTGCAGAGCGGTTCATGTGGCTCCTTGCACTCACTTCCACTGAAGGTATGGCGCGTGCGGCTGACACAAAATGGCAGGTTTCAGGATGGTTCAGGGATCAAGTGAGAGAGCACACATGTTCATGGGTGCAAGGAGGTTATGATGGAGGAGGTCCTTCTACAACCTCAGGGGAAAGGAGTCCTTCTCACCCTCCTTTTCCCTCTCTATCAGCAGTGCAAATAATCATAGAATCCCTACAGCGCATAAGGAGGCCATTCGGCCCCATCAACTCTGCACTGACCACAATCCCACCCAGGCCCTATTCCCGTAACCCCACATATTTACCCTGCTAATCCCCTGATACTAGGGTCAATTTAGCATGGCCAATCAACCTAACCTGCACATCTCTGGAGTGTGGGAGGAGACTGGAGCACTCACAGGAAACCCACGCAGACACAGGGAGAATGTGCAAACTCCACACAGACAATGACCCAAGCCAGGAATCGAACCCGGGTCCCTGGTGTTGTGAGGCAGCAGTGCTAACCACTGTGCCACCCTTCTCTGCCTGGCCTCAGGTCTTCCTCCCATTCCAGAGGCTCTTTAGCATCTCAAGTATCTGGGCAAAAATTTCTCCTTAGCTTCTCCAGCTGTACCCAGACCCTTAGGCACTGCTGATCAGCCTTGTGGATCTTGCCTATACTGCCTCCGACATCTGAATGAGTCGAACTGGATACCATACTCAATATGTGGTCTGACCAGGATTATGATACATTTGCACGCCGCTTCCTCAGAGTTGTAAGCTGCTATTTTGACTATGTATAATTTAACACTGTTTGCTTTGTTGATTGCTGTGGTTGCGTATGAATAAAACCCATCAATCTCTTTCTACTTCACCCTTAGTTATTTCAACATCATTCAGAAACACGTGCTATCCAGTTTTTCTTACTGTGTACAGAATTTAACCGTATTAAATTTCATTTCTCATTGTCCTCTCCACTAACATTTTCCATCTAACTGATTTGGTATCCTCCATGTTCCCTGCTCCAGAGTCTGCTGGCTCAACATCACTACATTTGAACAGTGACTTCCTTTCAAAAGTCTTTCTTTGGTTGGAAAGAGCTTGGGGATACTCCTGAGATTGTTCAAGGTCCTGTATGAATGCAAGTCTTTCTTTATTGGAAGTCCAGAATAAAATTGGCAAAGGTTTCACACAAAAGTCTTGCTGATTAAGGTCAAAAAAGTGAGTAATTGGAACAAGTAATGTTAAAGCCCAGGTTACATCACATTGTAGGGTTTGCACTCAGGTACCTGGAATCCTATTGTTCTTGCTAAAATTACACACTGGGTATTCCATTTGCCAAGTGACCTACCAGGGGCATTTTAAACACTAAATAGCTGGATTGCAGGATACACAGGTGAAGATCGAATTCCGATTCAGCGCTAAACCTAAGGAACTTGCCAGCAGTTTCTGAAAATTTATCTATTAATCCTTGATGGTGCAATGGGGAAAAGAAATAGTCATTTGTGTTTACGTGAATTGGCAGATCAAAGATGTGGCAAACAGTCAGTAGCAACTACCGGACATATGTTTTTGATTTGCAAACACAGAAACCTTTTTTTGATTTGGAATAAAAATAAGAAAGAAATTTAGCGATTTGGGGTTGGATTTTCTGCCCCTTTCCGCCAGCAGGATCTACCGGTCCTGTGAATATGGTGAGCCGCCTCAACCGCCAGAAAACCCCACCCTTGACGGCACCACCACGCTGCCATCTTTCAGCAACGTTTGGCACACTTGCCGGAATTTTACCCGCACGGGTGAGGCTCGGTGAGCGGCATTCTCCGTTGGCCTCGGGCGGGACCGTACGAAACTCGGGCGGACGTGCCGGTAAAATTCTAAAAACTGACTTGCATTCAGGTCCAAAATTATGCGACAGGCAAATGATAAACCTGGATCAGAAATGAGAATTTGGAAATTCCATGCATGGATCTGGTTTGCTTTTAACTGCAATCAAATGATGTTGCTTGCTTCAATCTATTTCAGGGCTCACGAATAACAATGCTATTAAAATTTGATCTTCTAACATTCCCCAGAATTTCACTGCAGTTCTCACAGCTGCAGTTCTCCTTCTTAAAGCTTTGGTCAAAATTGCATAACATTTGTGGTACCCATACTGATTAATAAAAGGATTTTGTCCCTCTTCTAACTTGCACCATTGCCTTCCCGAACCTTCTGATGGATTGATCTTCCTTTGGATGTTATCAAATATCCTTTATTCACCCGGCAGTGAGTATGATTGGGCTATTAAACCTCTGCCTTCGTCTGGCATCCTGGGACCAATTTCACCCTGGATAATTTCCTCTCCCTGGACACTGCCTTGAACCAAGGAGGTGCAGTATTTCCCTGATGAGGATCAGTTAGTTTAGTATCGACCATGCAGTGGGCATTCCTGTTTTTGCAACGGAGCTTTGACAAAGGGTCGTCTGGACTCGAAACGTCAGCTCTTTTCTCTCCTTACAGATGCTGCAGGACCTGCTGAGATTTTCCAACATTTTCTCTCTTGGTTTCAGATTCCAGCATCCGCAGTAATTTACTTTTATACGGTACTCCAGATGTGGTCTCAACAACTGTAGCTTAACTTCCCTACTTCTGCACTTGATTCCCCTTGCAATAAACACCAACATTTTCCTTCCTACATGTTGTATACCAACTTTTTGCGATTCATGTACCATGACACCCAGGTCCCTCTGTACCGCACGTTTCTCAATCTCTCTCCATTCAAATAATATACGAGCCTGCTCCCAGACTACTTCATCACAACCTATCAAACCTCTATTCCATTCTCCCTCATGTACTTATCTTGCTTCCCCATGAATACATTTATTATCTCTGAACCGCATGGTATTTTAGTTGGTTGGATATGTGAGATAGATAAATGTTGGCACGGTGGCACTGCTGCCTCACAGTGTCAGGGACCCGGGTTCAATTCCTGTTGATGTGGAGCTTGCACATTCTGCCCGTATCCATGTGGGTTTCCTCTGGGTGCTCCGGTTTTCTCCCACACTCCAAAGATGGGTTAGGTTGATTGGCTATGCTAAATTGCCCCTTAGTGTCCAAAGATGTGCAGCTTAGATGGATTGGCCATTGCTAAATTGCCCCTTAGTGTACAAAGATGTGCGGGTTAGGTGGATTGGCCATGCTAAATTGCCCCTTAGTGTCCAAAAATGTGTAGGTTAGATGGATTGGCCATTGCTAAATTGCCCCTTAGTGTACAAAGATGTGCGGGTTAGGTGGATTGGCCATGCTAAATTGCCCCTTAGTGTCAGGGGGATTGGGAGGGTAAATACGTGAGACTACGGGGATAGGGCCTGGGTGAGATTGTTGTGGGTGCAGGCTTGATGGGCCAAATGGCCTCCTTCTGCAGTGTAGATTCTATGGTAGCCTTCAACAGTTCAGTGAAACTTTTAGCAATGTTTAGACTGGATTCCTGCTCGTTTTAATCTGAGTTACAATTTGCTCATTCTGCAACACAGTAAGAAAATGGCGATAAAAAAATTCTTCTTTTCAATCGGCTTCACTCTCACACTGCTTAAATATTTACAACAATAGGGACTACAGGGTTAATGAGCGCAGGAAGGAAAGTGGGCACTGTCGATGAATTTCCATAACTTAAGGATGGAAAAATTCTGGCTGATACAAGAAGGGTCAATGCCTTGGTCTGCAGGGAATCATGTATTGGGAGAACTTAATTGGCTACAGGCTTTTTAAAAAAGGGGTCAGGTCACTACACAGACTAAAAAAGGCAATGAAATTGTGATAAAAGCTATTTTC
The DNA here is from genome assembly GCF_964213995.1 of Mustelus asterias. NCBI lineage: Eukaryota > Metazoa > Chordata > Chondrichthyes > Carcharhiniformes > Triakidae > Mustelus > Mustelus asterias. The sequence continues at coordinate 12,567,371 of NC_135819.1, read as the reverse complement.
CCACACACTAATCCTGAAGTACATATTTAAACTGACATGCTGAAATGAAGCAACATGTTTTCTGTTGCCGTATAACAGTTTTAAAAGGATCTGCCGCATAAAATCTCCTGGATTATTAATGCAATCGAAATATAACAGTACCTGCGTTCCCGCTAAGTGAAACCGCTCTTGGAATTGCATGGGCGCGATCCGACTCTGCTGATGTCTTCCCAATCCCTCCTTCAAATATGATGTGGAGATGCCGGCGTTGGACTGGGGTGGGCGCAGTAAGAAGTCTCACAATGCCAGGTTAAAGTTCAACAGGTTTATTTGGAATCACGAGCTTTCGGAGCGCTGCTCCTTCATTAGGTGAGTGGAGAGGAAACTCACCTTTTTACTAATAAATGAACTTTTACTTTTAGTCACAAATAGGCTTACATTAACACTGCAATGTAGTTATTGTGAAAATCCCCTAGTCACACGCTCCCACGCCTGTTCGGGTACACTGAGGGAGAATTTAGCACGGCCAATGCATCTAACCAGCACTGTGGGAGGAGACCGGAGCACTCGGAGGAAACCCACGCAGACACGGGGAGAACATGCAGACTCCGCACAGACAGTGACCTAAGCTGAGAATCGATCCCGGGCTAACCGCTGTGCCACCATGCTGTGTGATCAGGAAAGCTGCAGAGAAGAGCTCTGAGAGGCAAAGTCCTCCAGCAATTCCCATACCTCATTCAGGAACCAGCTAGGAAGAGTAAGGCATGGGACATATCTGCTGGAATTTTACCGCCTCGCCTACCCGAGGCTCGTAAAATCCCGCCTGAGGCCAATGAAGAATGCCATTCTGCCAACCCCGCCCCCCGGAAAAGGTGGTAAAATTCATATCCACTGCCTTCGCCAGCTAAGAATAATGCATGATGAAGGGAAAATATCTCTTCTTCCCTTCTTGAATAATGGTGCCATATTGGTTGTCCTCCAGCCCTCCGGCATCTCTCCTATGGCCAGAGACGAATTGAAAAATATTGCCAGTGTCCCTGCTATTTCCTCCCTTGCCTCACTCGGAAGCCTGGGATACATCTCCTCTGGCCCTGGAGATTTATCTACTTTCAAGCCTGCCCGACCACTCGGAACCTCCTCTCTGTCTATGTTAATTTTTTAAATGGTGGCTGGAATCCCCCGGCCGTTCACACACCGCCACTTTTGGAAGCGAGGACGGAGAATTTGGCGCTCAGCTAAATCTCTGTTCACTGCAGCAGGACCAGAGAATCCAGCTGGCATGATCGGCCAGAGAATTCCCTCCTATATCACAGTCCTTCTCCCTGATTTCTATATCCACATTGTCCCTCTCACTTGTGAACACCAACACAAAGCATTGATTCAGAACCCTATCTATGTCCTCTGGCTCCACACACAAATTACTACTGTGGTCCTTAATGGGTCCTACTCTTTCCCTAGTTATCCTTTTACCCTGATTGAACTTGTAAAACAACTTTGGATTTTCCTTCATTCTACCTGCCAGGATCCTTTCCTGTCCCCTTCTTGCCCTCCTTATTTCCTTTTTAAGTTCCCTCTTGCACATTCCATACTCCTCCAGGTCTTCTGCTGTTTTGAGCCCTCAATATCCGCCATAAGCCTCCCTTTTCCCTCTTTATCCAATTCGTTAACTATTGCCCTTTGTTCAGGTCACCTTTCTGGATATTGTTTCGATTCAAAAACAGGGGCCGGAATTTTACTGGTAAAACCCTCGATATCCAGGACTCACTGGATTTGTTGTCCCACCCTTTTTCTTTATTGAAACATGTTGGCCCCGCGCTCTCCCCATTTCCTTCTTGAATGTGCCCCACTGTTGTTTTTTTAAAATTCATTCGTGGGACATGGGCTGGGCCAGCATTTATTGCCCATCCCTAGTCGCCCCTTGAGAAGGTGGTGGTGAGCTGCCTTCTTGAATCGCTGCAGTTCGCGTTGCTGTGGGGTTGACCCACAATGCCGTTAGGGAGGGAAGTCCAGAATTTTGACCCAGCGACTGCGAAGGAACAGCTGATATATTTCCAAGAGAGGATGGTGAGTGACTTGGAGGGAAACTTGCAGGTGGTAGCGTTCCCATTTATGTGCTGTCCTTGTCCTTCTAGATGGAAGAGATCGTGAATTTGGAAAGTTCTGTCTAAGGATCTTTGGTGAATCACAGATTTACCTCAAAGTGTCTGCTCTCAGTCCATTCGAACCAAATCATATCTGATCTTATTAAAATCGGCCTTCCCTCAGTTTAGAACTTTGGTTTCAGGCCAGAGGACGAAGTAGAAAGGGTCGAGAGCTTCGTGTTTTTAGGTGTCCAGATCACCAACAATCTGTCCCGGTCCCCCCATGCCGACACTATAGTTAAGAAAGCCCCACCAATGCCTCTACTTTCTCAGAAGAATAAGGATATTTGGCATGTCAACTACGACTCTCACCAACTTTTACAGATGCACCACAGAAAGCATTCTTTCTGGTTGTATCACAGCTTGGTATGGGCTCCTGCTCTGCCCAAGACTGCAAGGGACTACAAGAAGTCGTGAATGTAGCCCAATCCGTCACAGAAACCAGCCTCCCATCCATTGCCTCCGTCTACACTCCCCGCTGCCTCGGAAAAGCAGCCAGCATAATCAAAGACCCCACGCACCCCGGACATACTCTCTTCCACCTTCTTCCGTGGGGAAAAAAATACAAAAGTCTGAGGTCACGTACCAACCGACTCAAGGACAGCTTCTTCCCTGCTGCTGTCAGACTTTTGAATGGACCTACCTCGCATTAAGTTGATCTTTCTCTACACCCTAGCTATGACATTACATTCTGCACTCTCTCCTTTCCTTCTCTATGAACGGTATGCTCTGTCTATATAGCACGCAAGAAACAATACTTTTCACTGTATGTTATTACATGTGACAATAATAAATCAAATGAAATCATCCTTGTCCTTTTCCATAACAATTTTGAATCTAACGGAGGTATGATTGCTGTCTGCAAAATGCTCCTCCACTGATATCTCAACAAGTTGCCCGGCTTCATTACCTATTGTCCTTTGTTCAGCTCACCCATCTGGACATTGTTCCGATTCAAAAATAGGGGCCGGAATTTACCTTTTACCCGGATTTTACTGCCCAAGGCTCGCAGAATGGCATTCTTCGTTGGCCTCGGGTGGGCAGGGCGGTAAAATTCCGGTGAGTGGGTCTGTAAATGACTGTCCAAACCAACTCTTCACTGGGCAGTAGGAGGTAAACACAGTAAGAGTTTTAACAACACCAGGTTAAAGTCCTGGTGGACTTAAAGGACTTTAACCTGTGTTGTTAAAACTCTTACTGTGTTTACCCCATTCCAACGCCAGCATCTCCACAGTAGGAGGTAAGCAGAGATGGTGCGAATTAACCTGAGAAGAAGAGGCTTGCCAATTCCCTTAACGTTCCAACTGGGCTCAGCAATTCAGCACGGGTAAAAGGATGGCTGCAGACAGGTAACCACCACTTTAAATAATCTGACTTGTAAGACATTGAGGAAGTATCTCCCCTTGCACATTACTGGTCTGAGTGGGGTAGAACTTTACTGAGCAAATAGAATGAGTAAACTCATGACAGTTTAATATCAAATGTGAGTCAAACTGTCCTCATGCTATTCCCAAGCCAACAGATTGAATTTGGATTTTTATCATTATGGTTATGAACCTAACCTCAAGTTTCTTCGGTTTCATGTCCAATTTCTTGATAACTAGCCAACAAAAGCAAAGGAATGGAAAATTTCCCATATTATTATGAGCAGATCACCAAGCACTTCTGTGCAATAATCTTCTATGCACCCTTATACTGTAACTGCTCTCTACTTAGTGAGATGGGATTGGGGAATTGAATACACATTTTATCCAGAGAGTTGGGATGACTGGTCACTTGGAGCCTAGTTTTTGTTGGAAAATAGTATCAGTCTTTCATATAACTACTGGAACTAACCCTGTTCAACTTAATCCCATTCTAAAAATTTAACTAACCGCAACTCAATTGACCCGAACCAAAGGTGGACCTTGTGTTCTGTTCAACAGATCAGGTTTGATGGTATCAAACTACAAGACCTAATAATCATAGAATCCCTACAGTGCAGAGGAAGGCCATTCAGCCCATCGAGTCTGCACCGACTCTCTGACATCTTAACCAGTCCCACACCTCGCTCTATCCCCATAACCCCATGCATTTACTCTGTGAATCCACCTAACCCGCACATCTTTGGACACTCAGGGGCAATTTAGCATGGCCAATCCACCTAACCTGCACACCCTTGGACACGAAGGGGCAATTTAGCATGGCCAATCCACCTAACCCACACATCTCTGGACACTAAGGGGCAATTTAGCATGGCCAATTGACCTAACCTGCATCTTTAATCTGTGGAAGGAAACCGGGGCACCCAGAGGAAACCCACGCAGACACGGGGAGAATGTGCAAACTTCACGGGGAGAATGTGCAAACAGAGAATGACCTAAGGCTGGAATTGAACCCAGGTCCCTGGCGCTATGAGGCAGCAGTGCTAACCACTGTGCCACCATGCTAACCACTGTCCCAATGTTTTTCATCAAATTTGAAAAATGAATATCGTGTTAGTTTCGAGCAGATATGAACACTGAGAAAATGTTCACTATCTACATCACAACATTTTTCTCAACTTTTAGGAAAAGAGAATATATTCTCATCAGGATTTGACAGATTACTGGTGTTACAAGCTTTATACTTTTACATGCGTCTTGCAGCCTGGAACTATGGATAGTGATGGTAGAGGATTTGATGTTCTTTCCATTCACATGGCTGACCAGGCCTCTCTGCCACTTTTGCTGCCTGTCATTGGCCTGTGCTGGAGGGATTAGTGATACTCAACCTGCCCAGTCACATTATGAACACACCTTGGTCATCTGTCTACACTTCCCGTTGCCTTGGGAAAGCAGCCGGATGTATCACAGCCAAGACCGCAAAAAACTATGTAGGGTTATGAATGTAGCCCAGGCCACAATGCAAACCAGCCTCCCATCCACTGACTCTGTCTACGCTTCCCGCTGCCTCGGAAAAGCAGCCAGCATAATCAAGGACCCCATGGACCCTGGACATACTCTCTTCCACCTTTTTGGAGTTTGTGGAGTTTGCATATTCTCCCCATGTCTGCGTGGGTTTCCTCCGGGTGCTCCAGTTTCCTCCCACAATCCAAAGATGTGCGGGTTAGGTTGATTGGCCATGTTAAATTGCCCCTTTGTGTTAGGGGGACTAACTAGGGTAAATGCATGAGTTATGGGGATAGGGTCTGGGTGGCATTGTGGTCGGAGCAGACCTAATGGGCCGAATGGCGTCCTTCTGCACTGTAGGATTTTATGATTGTTCCGTCGGGAAAAAGATACAAAAGTCTGAGATCACGTACCAACTGACTCAAGAACAGCTTCTTCCCCTGCTGCCGTCAGACTTTTGAATGGACCTACCTCATTAAATTGATCTTTCTCTACACCCTAGCTATGACTGTAACACTACATTCTGCACTCTCTCCTTTTCTTCTCTATGAACGGTATGCTTTGTCTGTTTAGTGCGCAAGAAACAATACTTTTCACTGTATCCCAATACATGTGACAATAATAAATCAAATCAAGTCCTGGATTGGGACTTGAAATTGAAGCTTCGGGTTCACAAACAGGGAAGTTACCCATTGCAGCTCAAGATCTCCGATCTTGACATTACTGGCACACAGTTGCTGTTTTATAGAATGACTCAAATTTTCCGCCCTCACATCAGGTCAAAGTTTAATTGGGACAAAATAAAGAGAAAGAATACGAAAGCATCATTCAATCCAACCTTATTTAGATGTTTTGTGATCCATCCAAATCCAGGATGCAGTTGACAGTTTGCATCCCTCCGTTTGATTATTACTGAATGTGCGTTTAAAAAAATGCTACTGGCTACTGTGGATATTTTGCTTGCCCTTGAATGTCTTAACAAGGGGCCGGGTTCTCCGACCTCTACCGCGGCTGGGGTTCTCCGGCCCCGCAGCTGTGAATGGCGATTTGGCTGAGTGCCAAGTTCTCCATTGTCGCTGGCACTGTAGAGGGGCGTACGAGACCAGAGAACCCTGACCAATATTTCCTGTTTCAAAGCCAAGTGAAAAACACTCCGTTTTCAGAGAATAGGATGATTCACTTATTCTTTATAAACTTTATTTTTAACAACTTAAATAACACTTTTAACGTTGTAAAAACTCCCAAGATGCTTCATAGGAGCGTAATCAAGCACAGCTTGCTGCTGAGTCACACAAAGAGATATTAGGAGGTAGGATTCTGTAAAAGTTGGGAGAGATTGAGACGTTTAGGAGGTGAAGTTTTGGTCATTTTCTTTGAACATTTCTCTTTACCAGATTACCAGCCGCATGGTGGCACAGTGGTTAGCACTGCTGCCTCACAGCGCCAGGGACCCGGGTTTGATTCCCGGTTTGGGTCACTGTCTGTGTGGAGTTTGCATGTTCTCCCCGTGTCTGCGTGGGTTTCCTCCGGGTGCTCCGGTTTCCTCCCACAGTCCAAAGATGTGCAGGTTAGCTGGATTGGCCATGCTAAAATTGACTCTTAGTACCAGGAGGACTAACTAGGGTAAATGCATGAGGTCATGGGGATAGAGGCCTGGGTGGGATTGTGGTCGGTGCAGACTCGATGAGCTAAATGGCCTCCTTCTGTACTGTTGGATTCTATGGAATTAAAATGGAAAAAATAGCTGTTTGCCTCTCAATCAAGCCTCATCCATTTGGGTAATGAGTCTTTTTGCTTTCCAATTGGCGTGGGAAGCTGTATGTTACGAGGATGGATGTATTAACTGACCAGTGGGCTGCAGCATGGGGGTAAGGAATACATTTAATCACAGTTAGCAACCCTAGTCCTAGTTAATATGTATTCCTCAATCACAATCACTAGAAACACATTTTTAGGTCATTAATCTCATTGTTGATTGTGGGATCTTGCTATGCACATGTATGCTCTCACCAATTTTTACAAATGCACCACAGAAAGCATCCTTTCCGGATGGATCACAGCTTGGTATGGGCTCCTGCTCTGACCAAGACTGTAGAAAACTACAAAGGGTTGTGAATGTAGCCCAATCCATCACGCAAACCAGCCTCCCATCCACTGACTCCATCTAAACTTCCCGCTGCCTCGGGAAAGCAGCCAACATAATCTGGGACCCCACGCACCCTAGACATACTCTCTTCAACCTTCTTCCATTGGGAAAAATATACAAAGGTCTGAGGTCACGTACCAACCGACTCAAGAACAGCTTCTTCCCTGCTGCCGTCAGACTTTTGAATGGACCTGCCTCGCATTAAGCTGATCTTTCTCTACACTCCAGCCATGACTGTAACACTACATTCTGCACCCTCTCCTTTCCTTCTCCCCTATGTACTCTATGAACGGTATGCTTTGTCTGTATAGTGCGCAAGAAACAATACTATTCACTGTATTCCAATACATGTGACAATAATAAATCAAATCAAATAGCTGTCACATTTTTGTAGAAAAATACCTCATTAGCCTGAAAACAAGTTTGAGATACTCTGAGGACATGAAAGTCATGATGTCAATGCAAGATATTCCTTTAATGCAGCCCTCCCCAATTAAATTGAGAGTTAAGTTCCCTCTGCCTCTGCTCAACAAGCTTCACATTTCCTTTTGCCTTCTCAACCCATGACCTTTCCATTTTGAAGTCACGAAAAGTACATTTGAAAAGCTCAAAGAGACTATGCATAATCAGACGCCAATTGGCTCTTTGTGACATCAGACACATCACTGAGCACATGCCTGTATCTGCCCAGCATAGACAAACGTGATAACACTGTTTGCGCTGTTGCAAATCCAGAGAAATATAGAGCTAACATTCACATAGCACCTTTCTTACTCTGCAGGAGAGATAAAGCATAGGAACTTTCATTTGCAATATTGTATTGACCAACTTTGTAACACTAAAACTTATTTTTACTTATCAGAAGATCAATTCTTCATGGCCTATTCTGAGAATACATGATTAATTATGTGTCTGTCCCAGTATTGTCTAAAGATCCTTCTGATGTTTGTCTGTAATTTGTAATTTCCACACTCAGGTTTAGAACTATCTTATGCCACTGCTTAAAAGTATAGTCTAGAGCACTGTTTAGAGTAATCAAGGTAATTGCACAGCTTCTGAATAATAGAAGGCTCTACTTGTTGGTTAGGCTCTAAATCCAAGGAAACTACAAGCAAAGAACTCAAATTATTACACTTAACATTTCACAATACTGTCATATCCCACTACTTATATTCTTGTCCCAAAGGAAATAGAGCAATTAGTGGCACTTAATTCAAAATCTACTTTACATTGGTTACTGCATCCAAGAAGACTTGAAATGCCCTCAGCTCAGCCAGAATAAGCCCATCACTTCTGCAACTGTGAAGTTTGGTGAGCATATACAAATGACACTTCGACATCCCATCCAGAATTCAAATACTAAATGTGGCAAAGTAACATGTTTTCTACTCAGCAAAATTTAAAAGCGTAGTCATATGAGTGGAACTGCTCATGGACAACTAACCTCCTAGCCCGGTCTTCTTGCTCATGTGAATCCAGGGTTAAGTAAGTCAAAGCCTTCAATATACTTTTAAAAAGTTTATTAGTGTCACAGGTAGACTTACATTGACACTGCAATGAAGTTACTATGAAAATCCCCTAGTCGCCACACTCCGGCGCCTGTTCGGATACACTGAGGGATAATTTAGCATGGCCAATGCACTCTAACCAGCACGTCTTTCGGACTGTGGGAAGAAACCAGAGCACCCGGAGGAAACCCACACAGACGCGGGGAGAATGTGTAAGCTCCACACAGAATCGAATCCGGGTCGCTGGTGCTGTGAGGCAGCAGTGCTAACCACTGTGCCATTCTGAAAAATGTTTACCGTTACTTCCCCTATCTTAAATGTGCAAATGCTTTGGTGTGGATCTGTATTGTAATAGTTCATTGTGCTTGTGTGGGGTGTTCCTGATAACTACTTGGTCAACAACAATAGGGGTGGCATGGTGGCACAGTGGCTAGCATTGCTGCCTCACATGCCAGAGATCCAGGTTCAATTCCTGCCTTGGGTCACTGTCTAATTAAAGTTAGACCTCTTTTAACTAAAGTTAGACCTCTGTGATGGTTTTTAAAATTTTTAATATTATTTGCTGATAGTGAATTTTTTTAATGACCTAAGCATGAAAGAAATTATGAAATCATGCAATCAAACAGAGGATGGTGAATGTCTGGAACAAGCTGCTAGAGGTAGTAGTAGAGGGGAGTACAATTTTGTCTTTTAAAAAGCATTTAGACACTTACATAGGTAAGATGGGTATAGAGGGATATGGGCCAAATGCGGGCAATTGGGACTAACTTAGGGATTTTTAAAAAAGGGCGGCATGGACAAGTTGGGCCGAAGGGCCTGTTTCCATGCTGTAAACCTCTATCACTCGATGACTCTAAATGAATTTTCGTACGGACAATAAGTGAACTGCGCAATCATCCATTCGTTAAATGTAAATAGATATCATAGAATCCCTGCAGTGCAGAAGGAGGCCATTCGGCCCATCAAACCTGCACTGACAGCAATCCCACCTAGGCCTTATCCCCATCACCCCACATATTTATCCCACTAATCCCTCTAACCTACGCATCCAGGGACGCCAAGGGGCAATTTACCATGGCCAATCCACCTAACCCATCTTTGTACACTAAGGGACAATTTAGCGTGGCCAATCCATCTAACCCACACATCTTTGGGCTGTGGGAGGAAACCAGAGCACACAGAGGAAACTCAAGCACACACGGGGAGAACATGCAGACTCCACACAGACAGTGACCCAAGCCAGGAATCGAACCCTGGTCCCTGGCGCTGTGAAGCAGCAGTGCTAACCACTGTGCCACCGTGCCGCCCCTAAATAATAATAACTCTTTGGGCTATTTATAAATCATGGATTTAAAAAAAATCAATATTAGCAGTCTCACAAACAATGCCTAAGGGATACAACTCTATTAAAAGTTCGATGTGCCATCTTATAAATCATCATTAACATTCCTACTGTGTACACAACCTTTACATAAACTTTAAACAGTATTACTGATATAAAAAGCTTATATTTTGTGTCATAATTCAACTAGTATTCCTGCACAATAACTTGAGAATTAATGGCTGTTAGATCAATAGTTGAGGAAAATATTGTGTTGAAGGCTGGAACAAATACACAAAGGCACCAGGGCTGGACAATGTCAAAGAAAGTAATGTTCAGACTATATTTGTAATAGTTTTGAGGTTAGCTATTTATAGTGGGACCAGACCCTGTTGAATCATTCTCTAATCCAACACTATTTCAACAAAGGTCTGGAGTTTGTTCATTGCATCCCATCAGGCACTAGATAAACAACTGCAACAGAACAACTGTGGGAAAATACTTTACATTTCGGCAGAGTGTATATGGCAGCCCTCAGGAAGTTGGCCACGAGGACTCTGTGTGGTTCTCATCCAGAACCTTCTCCGGACTATATTCTTAAAGCATGCAGCCTTGACAGCATGGATCTAACATTCTAATTCCCGTGCTGTTAATAACTCAATTTCTTATTTTACATAAAAAGATGAAATACCTGTTTACTTTAAAGGGGAACTGTGACACTGTCCCACAGTAGAGATTTAGCAGCCGCTGAATTTATCAACTCTATGTGGAGCTGGATTAAGGGGTATTTCAATGATCTCATACCTATGAAAAATAACCATGGGTTAGAGGATACATATACTTTTCAAGCGCAACACTGGAAAATATACATTCAACAGTAAATCACTTTGAATAAAATGTATACACAAACAATATCGCAAATCCTACTTTATAAGTTGCAACCCCACGTATGGCCAAATCCCCTAAATGTAGAAGAATGTCACTGGCGTAACTCAACGGTGTACAGTTCTGGTCACCTATTATAGAAAGGATATTATTAAATTAGAAAGAGTGCAGAAAAGATTTACTAGGATGCTACCGGGACTTGATGGTTTGAGTTATAAGGAGAGGCTGGATAGACTGGGACTTTTTTCCCTGGAGTGTAGGAGACTTAGGGGTGATCTTATAGAGGTCTATAAAATAATGAGGGGTGTAGATTAGCCAGATAGTCAACATCTTTTTCCCAAAGGTAGGGGAAACTAAAACTAGAGGGCATAAGTTTAAGGTGAGAGGGGAGAGATACAAAAGGGTCCAGGGGGGCAATTTTTTCACACAGAGGATGGTGAGTGTCTGGAATGAGCTGCCAGAGGTAGTCGTAGAGGCGGGTACAATTTTGTCTTTTAAAAAACATTTAGACAGTTACATGGGTAAGTATAGGGGGATGTGGGCAGACAATTGGGACTAGCTTAGGGGTTAAAAAAAGGGGCGGCATGGGCAAGTTGGGCCGAAGGGCCTATTTCCATGCTGTAAACCCCTATGACTCTAGTTCACATCACAGAGGCAACTGTTAAAATTGGGATCTAATTGAGAGACAAACAATATTTTATAATATGATCTTACAACATTGGAAAAAACATTTGCCAGCAATAAATGTCGGAGTTGTTCTCATAGATTTAACTGCAGGAGCAAACTTTGAGCAGTTTACAATTGTCAGTATTGCTCCATCTCTCCATAAATGAGTCACCAACTCAAACTCAGTACTTGTTCTGTAGTTTGTTTTCTAGCTTACTGCTGTGCAACAGGTGCACTGAAGGGGAGGTGTGATGGAGGTAAAAAGTGAATAGAAATTTGTGACAAAAGACTTCACAATGCCTGCTCGCTGAATAGAAATATAAAATATCCAAAATATATTCCAATGACAACTACACCATTCATGCCTTTCAACAATATGTTCATAACAGGTGCAGCCAGATACAACTATAACAACAGGGTGGATGGCTCACAAACTTGATCCTGCTAATTGCTGTGGATTTCAAGAAACCTAGAGTACACGAGGACAAGGTTCAACTCTCCAATCCTTTAATACATGGTTCCGTGCAGTCCTGGTGCAGCAAGCAATGGCTAAACGTACATCTAGGTTTCTACCTGGGAAGGAAAGAGTATTGGGCATTGTATGGCCTGACAGAGAATTGCCAATAGGCTTTGCTGCCAGGATTCTGCAAGAACATCTCGGACTGAGACAGGATGTTCCTGTGTTCTGGCATAGACTGGGACCTGGCTTATGCACCAGCAGCTCCCATAGTGCACTAACAATCACATCCTGCAACAGCTGGTTTGGAGTGGGGAATCATTCATCAGCTGCGCTGTGCTACAGGGTCCTGGGCTACACAAAGGCAAGAGTGGTTATTGTCTGTTAATGTTCCATCGTAGATTTTCCAGCGAACAAGTAGGCCCTGGTCTCCTCGAAGATTCTGCCTGTTATCAAATGGATGTTGTCTTTCCTCAAATTCCACGTTCCTTTAACACACAACTTTAGCATTTTAAAACCATAAGTCCATAAAGCATTTAATCCCCACTCACCCCCACCAGATGACTAATCAACTGCTAGAAGCAAGAGGAACAATTATTTTAAGGCTCTGGAATTGACTACTTGAATGTGTGCAATAGTGAAATGTGAAGAGTTTCTAAAATTCTTCCCATTTCAGACATCTCCATCTCCAATTAAAAGTATAGAGTCCTACAGTGCAGAAGGAGGCCATTCGGCCCATCGAGTCTGCACCGACCACAATCCCACCCACGCCCTATCCCCATAACCGCATGCATTTACCCTCGCTAATCCCCCTGACACTAAGGGGCAATTTACATAGAACATAGAACATTACAGCGCAGTACAGGCCCTTCGGCCCTCGATGTTGCGCCGACCAGTGAAACCAATCTAAAGCCCATCTAACCTACACTATTCCAATATCATCCATATGTTTGTCCAATGACTATCCAATGAATGTTGGCGAGCATTTAGCCTGGCCAATCCACCTAACCCGAACATCTTTGGATGTGGGAGGAAACCGGAGCACCCGGAGGAAACCCATGCAGACACGGGGAGAATGTGCAAACTCCACACAGACAGTGGCCCAAGCCGGGAATCGAACCCAGGTCCCTGGCGCTGCGAGGGAGCAGTGCTGACCACTGTGCCACCGTGCTGCAAATATTGTCTACCTATGGTGTAGTGGGATCATTTCAGCAATGGCCGATGGTGTAAAATTCCGGTTTTGGCCATCCATTGAAGACCTTTCCCAACACTCATTCCCATCGAACTTCAATCAATTCCTTGGGAACTTTGGCAGAACTCGAAAGGTGCATCATCACCACTTTGCAAAGGAACATCATCTGGAAATGTTTGACAACACTTTTGGGATCAATGCAATGGCAGTGAAACTAATCTTATGCATTTGTGTTAAATGGATGATGGTTCTAGCCCTTTTGCTACTTGTCCAGAAGGTTCCAGCTCTGATAGGCTGGAACCGCTCTGATTTATAAATGACAGAGGGAAAAGAGTTGTTAAACGGATGATAGCACATTAAAAGCTCATTTCACATTCAGCTTCTTCATTGAAGTCAATTAAATTAAAATCAGGCAGGCTACAAATTGCCCCATTTGCACAACAACCCAAGAGCAATTTCATCCTAAATGATTCTGGAATTGTGGCAATTTCACAACATTAATGAGATAATTACACCCTTACTAACTGAGAGGAATAAATCTAAATATGCAACAACAATGATTCATCCTTAACACAGAATAAATACTGCAATTTGTCCATTTTTAGCAGATATCTTCCATCCCCATTCTAAATTTATGATGAACATTAAGAACATTTTTGAAAAACAAACCCGCCTCTTTGCAAGGTGCTGAATCTTGCTGGGGGATAGCAGCCCTTGTAGTTCGTGCCTGCGGCCATTCTCCATATAAAAGCTGAGACAATAAATAGTAAGAAGTCTCACAACACCAGGTTAAAGTCCGACAGGTTTATTTGGAATCACGAGCTTTCGGAGCGCTGCTCCTTCATCAGATGAGTCACTTGATGAAGGAGCAGTGCTCCGAAAGCTCGTGATTCCAAATAAACCCTGTTGGACTTTAACCTGGTGTTGTGAGATTTCTTGCTATGCCCACCCCAGTCCAATGCTGACATCTCCACATCAGAGATAATAAGTGACAGGAGATTATTTGACTGCGGGAGAATCAGAGCTTCATCGTAACCTTGTTTAACATCCCTACTGATGCACTTTCCAGCAGGGATTATAAGACAACGTTCAAGCCAGGAAACTCTGGATGCCTTTTCCTCTCAGCAAAACCAAGGACATTCACAGTGGTTTTCACCCACTGAAATCACTTATCCTCAATCTGCTCGTGAATCTCTAGCTTGGTCCAAAGCAACACCGGTGAAGGCATTCAGATTTATTCCACATACGCACTGACCGACACACGTGTTTGTGGGCATAAAGTAGAGGGAGGTAAAATAAATCTAGACTGCAAGTCAGTAGACCATTTTCACATCTAGTATTGAAGAGGTTAACATACTGTTAATTTACAACACAGATTATGTTGAGGTATTCATGCATTACAATTCACCAAGGGGCAAAAGACGGCTGGCATGCTATGGGAAAGCATGCAAGATTAATCACTAACATAGTTGGCTCTTCCTGGAGCCTGAGGCTTTGTGCCAACAAATGTTGGCGGGAAAGTAAGCAAGACTGACACGCAGCTAAGGCAACACGTATAAACAGCAAGGAGAGGAGGGATTTAATATATTAAAGCAAGATTCTAATAGTAAACATTAAAAGCACTTTACCAAGTAATGTCATGCTTTCCGAGTTTCTGAAGAGGTTTGTAACCAAGTTGTCGTCTCTCATAACCCCACTCACCCCCCAGAAAAAAACAATTTTAGAAAACCTATTGTCATTCAGAAACACTGCCAAAAGTATGAGTCCAGAGTCCAAGTATCATGCTTACCAGATTAACATTGCGTCAAAGTGGCTGTGATGCAACTCACCTGCTTTATAAAACTGTTTTACAGTGATTAAACAGGTCTGGTTCGATTTTGATTAAGTGGGATTGCTGGATTTCTACCATTGTTTTCAGGATCATATTCTGACCATTTTCAATTCGACCCACTGGTTCACTGTGACTCAAGAAGGCAATTTTTTGGAAGTGAGTCCAGGATTTCACTTTTTTAAAAAATTCATTCGTAGGGCATGGGCGTCACTGGCTGGGCCAGCATTTATTGCCCATCCCTAGTTGCCCTTGGAGGGCAGTTGAGAGTCAACCACATTACTGTGACTCTGGAGTCACATGTCGGCCAGACCGGGTAAAGACGGCAGATTTCCTTCCCTAAAGGGACATTAGTGAACCAGATGGGTTTTTCCGACAATGGGTCATCAGTAGATTCTTAATTCCAGATTTTTTTATTGAATTCAAATTCCGCCATCTGCCGTGGCGGGATTGGAACCCAGGTCCCCAGAACATCAGCTGTGTTTCTGGATTAATAGTCTAGCGATAATACCACTAGGCCGTCGGCTCCCCCAGCTTCCCCTCACTTGCCTTATGGGAAATTGTATTCGATAATTCCTTACAGGAAGAACACATTCGAGTCGACGCAATTGTGCTTAAATACATTTTTTTTTGAGGAACCTACTTTCGAAATGAAAGAAGTTGCACGAGATTTTCTATGCTTCCCCAATTTGCAGTCAGGAATTTTCCGGTTCCTGAAGACACTGGGAATCATTTTGACTTCATGCAACCGTACCAAAGAGTTAATAGCAAATCATCAGCCTGTTTTCCATCTCTCCTGAGTACCATTTGCATTCACACGCCGTCGATTTGTTTCCCTCCTTCATTGTAGATGAAGCCTAGTGTTCTCGCATTCCGCTTCACTCTGTCATAGAGTCATAGAGGTTTACAGGGTGGAAACAGGCCCTTCGGCCCAACTTGTCCATGCCGCCCGTTTTTTTTTAAACCACGAAGCTGGTCCCAATTGCCCGCGTTTGGCCCCTATCGCTCTATACCCATCACGCCCCTGTAACTGTCTAAATGCTTTTTAAAAGACAAAATTGTACCCGCCTCTACTACTGCCTCTGGCAGCTCGTTCCAGACACCACCCTCTGTGTGAAACAATTGCTCCTGTGGACACTTTTGTACCTCTCCCCTCTCGCCTTAAGCCTATGCCCTCTAGTTTTAGGCTCTCCATGGGGAATGAGGTGCAGTCATCCCTCCTGGTGGAGGCAGCCTTGATGTCTCCTGCCCTGGTGGGTTTGTCAACTGTTTAGCAGGCGTTGGGGTTAACAAAAATTAGAAAAGGGTTCTACGTCATGTACAGGACCCAAATTTCACTATTCCTCAGTGTTGTTTTACAGTTGTGCTCCAGACAACTAAAGGAAAACCCAATCCAATATAGTGAGTGATGCACTTCTGTCACAGAATGAGCACTTGAATTCTATCTGCCATATTTAGAGGATTATATGCAGGTTTAACATCAGCAAAATTGGCAAAGCGTTCTCCAGAGAAAGGGTCTTTCTTTTAAATTCATTCATGTGTTCGTGGGACATGGGCGTCGCTGGCTGGGCCAGCATTTATTCCCCATCCCTAGTTTCCCCTTGAGAAGGTGGTGGTGAGCTGTCTTCTTGAATCGCTGCAGTCCACGTGCTGTGGGTTGACCCACAATGCGGTTGGGGAGGGAATTCCAGGATTTCGACCCAGCGACTGTGAAGGAACGGCCGATATATTTCCAAGTCAGGATGGCGAGTGGCTTGAAAGGGGAACTTGCAGGTGGTGGTGTTCCCATGTATCTGCTGCCCTTGTCCTTCTAGATGGAAGTGGTCGTGGGTTTGGAAGGTGCTGTCTAAGGATCTTTGGTGAATTGCTGCAGTGCATCTTGTAGATAGTACACACTGCTGCTACTGAGCGTCGGTGGTGGAGGGAGTGGATGTTGGTAGAAGCGGGGCTGCTTTGTCCTGGATGGTGTCAAGCTTCTTGAGTGTTGTTGGAGCTGCACCATTCAAGACAAGTAGGGAGTATCTGCTTCATTAGATCTCTTTTTTAATATTTTCTTTTCACTAGCCAGTGGGGTTTTGATTTGAATTTCTTCTTAAATGTATCTCCTGCACTTTACAGCAAGTGGTGCCTCTTGCTGGGATACTGTTCTCACTTCCTGTGATATTAGACAGTGAGTTCATACAGAGCCCAACACTGGTCTCAACAATATCCATGATTCACTGGATTGTACTCGCCAACAGGAAAGCTGCCTGGATCCACTCATTTATTAAACGTGAGGCCAGCACCTGGAATCTTCTGGTCTGTAAGACTGTAATCTTCTGCCTCTTCGGAGGCAGAAATCCCTTCACCAAAATCCCTTTAGTTACAATTCTAACAGCAATATACAGAGTGCTAGCAGTCAGCAGTTTATCTCCGGGGGTGCCAGAGGAACTGACACTCCCGGTTAAATACAAGGCAAAGACCCCCGGATTGGCCCATCAATTGGATCCTTAATCAGGGATATCTTTTTGTTCAACCAAATAAACTAAATCAAACTAACTTAGGGGCAACTCAAAAAGGGAAGCTCCCTAAAAGGAGGGGAACCGCCCGAAACAAAAGACAAAGCAGAAAGAAAGCTTAAAACATCAAATTAAAATGTGATTAAGGGGTCAATGATACACCCCAGTTCCTGCGGTGCCCAGCGGGCACGGAAGGCAGCAGCAGTGCCCTCGGACACCGCATGCTCCCTTTCCAGGGACACCCGACTGCGAATATAGCCACGGTAGAGGGGCAAATGGTCAGGTTGGACGACCCCGTCGATCGCCCGCTGCCTGGGCTTTGCTAGGCCCAGGAGCAGGTTCACGAGGAGATCCTCCTCCTTCCCCGCCCTCCCTCTGCACCGGGTGATCATTAATCAGGGAGTTTATACTCCAATAGGCCAACCTCAATGGTCTGATTGAAGTCATTATAAAGACACAGTTCCAAATGATGTGGTACTTCACATCTGATCAATTCGCCTTTCCAATTTTCCAGGCATGTCCATTTCAGTTCTGCCTTGCATTTTCAAGTCAACGTAATCATGGGAACTTATTGCAGCTAGTAATTTGGCTGCCTTTCCAGTAGATTAGGAATTATTTGTTTGTAAGGGTTAGCACTTCAAGAGCAAGTCCACAAACAATAAAAGGAAACCAGAAAATAATTACAAAAATAAACCTTGAATGTTCTATAAAAAAAACTCAGTCCCAGTTGTTGTTTTTAATAAGTTGCAGCTGTGCTTTTAACGCTCTTGTAAGGTCATACACTGATTTCTTTTAAAAGAAAAATTGAGTTAATGACAGGAAATAGTTACCGACCACTTCACACTGTATATTTATGTGGGATTTGATAGTCCTGGTCAAATTTTAGCTCTCACCACATCGGATAAATCTTTCTCCCCTCTCCCACACCCTAACTAAATGCATTCACACCGCCGACCTTTGTTAGAACATCAGGAAGATCAAACATGTGAATATTGCTAAATTGGTAAACATATAGGAGACTTATAAATGGGACCAGAATGACGGCGACCTACATTTAAGTAAGCAACACAAGTGATAGGAAAATAAAGTTAAGTTAAGGCCAGGGAAAATAAAGTTGCATATGTAAACCAAACTAAAATAAAGTTAACGTCAGGGAAGTAAATCGAAGCCATGGCAGGACAGCTTGGTGGTCTGGAATGTGTGTCTTACAGTATGTGGGAAGTCGCGACCACAGGTGCTGGGAGTGTCACCAGCTGCCAGAACTACGAACTCCGGGTTTTGGACCTCGAGTAGCAGCTGGAGTCACTGTGGTGCATCTGTGAGGCTTGAAGCAGTATGGATAGCATGTTCTGAAAGGTGGTCGCACCACAGCTTGGGGGCCTGGAGGCAGAAAGGGAATGAGTGTGCGGCAGGCAATCCAAGAAAGTTAGGCAGGCAAATTAGGCGGGGGGCAGAACGATGGCACAGTGATTTGCAGCAGGCATCTTAGCTGCCCGACTGTCAACTTTTTAAAAGTATTGACTGAAAGTTCATGACATGTACTGGGCATGACAGGTAAATAGCGAGTGTCAGGTTGTCGATGTTGTGACCTGTTCTGATAAATGGACACTTGTTTCCTTAACCTTTTCACTCAATTTTATGATTGCAAACAGACTTGAGAGGGGAATTTTCCCGCCATGCCCACCAAAGGAATCGTAGCGGATGGGGGGATGGCGGGGGGGGGGGGGGGGGGGGGGGGGGCTTGGAGGTAGCGGACTATGCAAAAGATCCGTTGACCTGGGGCGGGGCTTTTCGATTTTGGCTCGAGTGGGGCAGGAAAATCCCACCCTCGGCGTTGCACAACCAAAATGGACAGAGCTAAATTATGACAAGATTATAACACTTACGATGGGACAGCTGTGTAGACGTAATTGCAAACAAAAGGAAGCCTTGTTGTTGCAGTGTCGATTTCAGAATTATACAGAACATTGCTAACCAGACCCATTGTTAGTTTGCATGGAGCACATACTTACAGCAGTGCATTAATTCATCTGTAGCTGTCTAACAGATGGCCTTATGTTTAGAAACTAAATTACAGTCAAGTTCTGCACTGCACCTTCCTCTGCATGGCTTTTTGCCATTACGCAGCAAGTTTAAAGAGAATAGGATAATATCCAAAATAACTCAAAGAGGTTAACTTTAAAAGAAACCAGATGTGCACTCCACCAGACATGATTCTCTATCTCCCCAAATCCTGAGAGAGTTGTACCAAACCACAATTAGAGATTGAGTTATTCACTAATACGGCTTCCTCCCTCTCCTTGAGAAAGCATCTTTGCTTTCATTCAACAATTTCCCAGGATAGTACGAAGTTAAAAGCATCCTAGCATCCAAACAGAATGTTTCTGTGCCTGCTCCCCAATGATTTGGCTTATGTCTCCCTTCTGTCCCTCCAGCTTACAACTTAGCACCAATTGGTTCCATATTTGATATAATTTTTCATGAATCCCGGGGGCAGCACAGTGGTGAGCACTGATGCCTCACAGCCGGGTTCGATCCCCAGCCTTGGGTCACTGTCTGTGCGGAGCTTGCGCGTACTCCCATGTCTGCGTGGGTTTCCTCCGTGTGCTCCGGTTTCCCCCCACGGTCCAAAGATGTGTGGGCTAGGTGGATTGGCCGTGCTAAATTGCCCCTTAGTGTCAGGGGGACTAGCTAGGGTAAATGCATGGGGTTAGGGAGAATAGGGCCTGGGTGGGATTGTGGTCGGTGCAGACTCGATGGGCAGCAATGTAGGATTCAATGGTTCACTGGGTGTTAGATTGCTGAAATACGTTTCACTTAAAAAGGGTACAATAACCTAACAATTGAGTGGGAATATCTAGTTTGGAAATCTATTATCCCTGCTGTAAACTGGCTGTATTTGGATTTGACTGAAGTGGATAGCAGATAGTTGTAATGTTTCTAATTAAAGTTTCAGTAGGTTTTTAACAACAACTTGCATTGCACACATCACCTCCAAAGAAGAAAAGCACCCTAAGATGCTTCACAGGAATATGATAAAACACCATTTGTCACCAAGCCATAATCAGGAGTCTTTAAAAATGTATTCCTTCATGGGCTTTGGGCATCTCTGGCAAGACCAACACTTGTCATTCATCTCTAGTTATCTTTCAGAAGGTGGCAGTGAACTATTGCAGTCTGATGTAGGAAGGGAGTCATAGAATTCCTACAGTGCAGAAGGAGGCCATTCAGCCCATCGAGTCTGCACTGACCACAATCCCACCCAGGCCCTATTCCGGTAACCCCACACATTTACCATGACTAATCCCCTGACAGTAGGGTCAATTTTCCATGGCCAATCAACCTAACCCGCACATCTTTGGACTACGGGAGGAAACCGGAGCACCCGGAGGAAACCCACGCAGACACGGGGGAGAAAGTGCAGACTCCACACAGACAGTGACCTGAGGGCGGAATCGAACCTGGGCCCCTGGCGCTGTGAGGCAGCAGTGCTAAACCGCTGTGCCACCATCCCAGGATTTTTACTCAGTAGGTCATATTAGTGCATGTGACGATAAACTTAGAACATAGAACATAGAACATTACAGCGCAGTACAGGCCCTTCGGCCCTCGATGTTGCGCCGACCAGTGGTACCAATCTAAAGCCCCTCTAATCTACACTATTCCAATATCATCCATATGTTTATCCAATAACCATTAGAATGCTCTTAACGTTGACGAGTCCACTACTGCTGCAGGCAGGGCATTCCACGCCCTTACTAATCTCTGAGTAAAGAACCTACCTCTAACATCTGTCCTATATCTCTCACCCCTCAATTTAAAGCTATGTCCCCTCGTGCTAGCCAACACCATCCGAAGAAAAAGGCTCTCACTATCCACCCTATCTAATCCTCTGATCATCTTGTATGCCTCTATTAAGTCACCTCTTAACCTTCTTCTCTCTAATGAAAACAACCTCAAGTCCCTCAGCCTTTCCTCATACGGTTTTCCCACCATACCAGGCAACATCCTGGTAAATCTCCTCTTGCACCCTTTCCAACACTTCCACATCTTTCCTATAATACGGCAACCAGAACTGTACGCAATACTCCAAATGCGGCCGCAGCAGAGTTTTGTACAGTTGCAGCATGACCTCCTGGCTCCGAAACTCAATCCCTCTACCAATAAAAGCTAACACACCATACGCCTCCTTAACAACCCTATCAACCTGGGTGCCAACTTTCAGGGATCTATGCACATGGACACCCAGATCCCTCTGTTCATCCACACTACCAAGTATCTTACCATTAGCCCAGTACTCTGTATTCCTGTTACTCCTTCCAAAGTGAATCACCTCACACTTTTCCGCATTAAACTCCATTTGCCACCTCTCAGCCCAGCTCTGCAGCTTATCTATGTCCCTCTGTAACCTGCCACTTCCCTCCGCACTGTCGACAACTCCACCGACTTTAGTGTCATCTGCAAATTTACTAATCCATCCTTCCACGCCCTCATCCAGGTCATTAATAAAAATGACAAACAGCAGTGGCCCCAAAACAGATCCTTGCGGTAGACAGTTACATGGGTAAACTTGGTCAAAGGAGTCATTTTGGGCCGTGTTTTCAAAGGAGCAAGGATGAGTCGAGAGAGAAGTGGGGGAAGTTAAGGGAAGAAATTCCAGATTTTAGGCCCTAGACAGTCGCAGGCTGTGGAGCAAAGAGAGTCGGGATTGGAGGAGCGCGGAGGGTTGTGGTATTGGAGAAGGTAACAATGCAGGCTATTTATAGAGCATGTATTAGACACCTAGGGTGGGATTTTCTGGCCTCGTTCATCCCATAACTGTAAAATTCCACCCGAGGTCAACGGTCATATTCATTTTCCGTCCCTCTCCGGCTCCAATTCCATGGCGGGCAAGGCGGTAAAATTCCGGACCCAGCAATTCGATATTGATTATGAGACCACTTTTGAGAAGTATTTTTACAGTGGGAGCTGTTGAAAGTTCTACTTCAGCATCTTCTTTCTCCCGAAAGACAAAGAATTGGTATCAGACACTGCTAGAACTTCTTCCCAGATAGCTGTGCCACAGTCAAAGCCCAACTAGACAGCATCGTTGCAACAACATAATATAGGTTTAATTATAATTATAGGTTTAAGGGTGAGAGGGGAGAGATTCAATAGGGTCCAGAGGGGCAATACTTTCACACAGAGGGTGGTGAGTGCCTGGAACGAGCTGCCAGAGGCAGTAGTAGAGGCGGGTACAATTTTGTCTTTTAAAAAAAGGTTTAGACAGTTACATGGGTAAGATGGGTATAGAGGGATATGGGCCAAATGCAGGCAATTGGGACTAGCTTAGTGGTTAAAAAAAAGGGGCGGCTTGGACAAGTTGGGCCGAAGGGCCTGTTTCCATGCTGTAAACCTCTATGACTCTATAATCTCAGATCCTGCTTTTGAGTGTCCCACTGATCTAAAAAGGTCCTAAATACAATCCCAGAGGCACCAGAACTCACCTCAGTGGCTATACGCTGGACAGAAACATCAGTTAGTTCTCCTGCTCCAATGACTACCGCCCAAGACAGCATCCATATATTCACGAGGTGAAGCCTCTGTGTCTTTCAGTGCATTGTACAGTTTTACTTACAGGTGGCACAGTGGTTAGCACTGCTGCCTCACAGCGCCAGGGTCCCGGGTTCAATTCTGGCCTCGGGGTCACTGTTTGTGTGGAATTTGCACTTTCTCCCCGTGTCTGCGTGAGTTTCCTCCGGGTGCTCCGGTTTACTCCCACAGTCTGAAAGACGTGTGGGTTAGGTGGATTGGCTATGCTAAATTCACCCTAGTGTCAGGGCGATTAGTCGGGTAAATGTATGGGGTTACGGGAATAGGGCCTGAGTGGGATTGTGGTCGGCACAGACTTGGTGAGCCAATGGCCTCCTTCTGTACTGTAGGGATTCTATGGACTTGTAGCTGGTGTACTTGGTGCTTTTGTGCCCTCTGACACGGCATACTTGACCAGTTCCCCAGTCAACAGCGGGCACACGGCAGTCTGGACCTCCCGGGAGCTGATGGTGCTGCGCTTGTTGTATTGGTCCGGGCAAAAAGCCTTGACTGCGATGCGCTCGAAGATGTTGACAAACGGGTTTATGATGCTCAAGGTCTTAGAGGAGATGCTGGTGTCAGGGTGAACCTGCTTCATCACTTTGTAGATGTCCTTCCTGGACCTCCTCTTCTTGCCGCCCTTTGTTGGTGGTTTCTTCAGGGTTTTCTTGTCATCCTTCTTGGAAATTTGCTGCTTCTCATCCTCACCCATTGTCCCCTCCAATTTAGAAAAGTTTGTCAAGTAATTTGTCCTACTTCAAGCCCCAATTACCATATAATTATAAAAACAGACTTGGGCTTGATAATAACACGGGCGCATCCAGGCTACAGCGCAAGGGGCTCTTTTTTTCATTCATTCCGGAGATGTGGGCATCACTGGCTTGGCCAGCATTCATTCCCCATCTCCAATCACCCTTGAGAAGGTGGTGGTGAGCTGCTTTCTTGAACCGTTGCAGTCCATGTGGTGTAGATACATTCACAGTGATGTTATGGGAGGACTTTGACCCAGAGGCAGTGAAGGAGCAGAAATATAGTTCCAAATCAGAATGGTGTGTATCTTGGAGGGAAACTTGCAGATGGTGGTGTTCTGCACTTCTTTGGCATCTATCTGTTGCATTCCTCTCCTGTTTTGCAAGACATGAATGTACACTGAGGTTTTATAAAAGCTGGATGCCTTTTGACTTGAGATCTTGAACGAGTGCGCCTTTAAGGGTTTTGGCCACGGATATCCCACCCTCAGCCCGTGGGCACAAAGAAGGGTGTGATGGCCTTGGAGGGGGTCCAGAGGAGGTTCACAAGAATGATCCCAGGAATGAAGGGTTTGTCATATGAGGAGCGGTTGAGAAGTCCGTGTCTATACTCAATGGAGTTCAGAAGGATGAGGGGGATCTAATTGAAACTTACAGAATACTGAGAGGCCTAGATAGAGTGGACATGGAGAGGATGTTTCCACTAGTGGGAGAGGCTAGCACTCGAAGGCACAACCTCAGAGTGAAGGGACGCTCCTTTAAAACTAAGATGAGGAGGAATTTCTTCAGCCAGAGGGTGGTGAATCTGTGGAACTCACTGCCACAGAGGGCTGTGGAGGCCAGGTCACTGAGTGTCTTTAAGACAGAGATAGATAGGTTCTTGATCAATACAGGGATCAAGGGTTACAGGAAGAAGGCAGGAGAATGGGGATGAGGAGCATATCAGCCATGATTGAATGGCGGAGCAGACTCGATGGGCCGAATGGCCTAATTCTGCACCTGTGTCTTATGGTCTTATCAGCAGCTGTGCGCCACTAGAACCATGTTTTTGTTTAAATGAGTTAACCTTAGGTAGGCTTGGTTAAGGGGAAACTGGAAATCCTGCATGACCACCTCCACATCAAGAGTGTATTGTCCATTGACTCTGTCTATACTTCCCGCTGCCTCGGAAAAGCAGCCAGCATAATCAAGGACCCCACGCACCCCGGACATGCACCAGAATTCTACTGCCCTTCCCGCCACAGGCCGGATTTTCCGGTCTTGCTCAAGCGAGGCCGGAAAATCCCACCCATACTGTCTTCCACCTTCTTCTGTCGGGAAAAAGATACAAAAGTCTGAGGTTACGAACCAACCGACTCAAGAACAGCTTCTTCCCTGCTGCTGTCAGACTTTTGAATGGACCTACCTCGCATTAAGCTGATCTTTCTCTGCACCCTGGCTATGACTGTAAACAATTACCGGGATTTGCCGACCATTCATCCCAGCGGGATTTTCCCATCCCGCTGCAGTGAACGGGGATTTGGCTTGTCACCAAATTCCCCAACCTCGCTGCAGCGGGAGTGTGGAGCGAAGGGCAGTCAGATCGCACGTCATATTCAGTACCCTCACCTTTCCTTCTCCCCTATGTACTCTATGAACGGTATGCTTTGGCTATATAGCACGTAAGAGACAATACTTTTCACTGTATCCCAATGCATGTGACGATAATAAATCAAATCAAAAAAGCTTCGAAAATCTGCTGACCAGTTGGTGCTGTTCTTTTCCTTATCCCTGTCCAGGGATGTGTGTATTTTAAGAGCACAGCTCCTTCAACATTTGGTATACTGCTTTGAGAAATATTAAAAGTAATTTGTGCTCGGATAAAAGAAAAAGTAGTAGGGAACCGTCTTAAATGAAGGATGTTTACATCTGGGATTTTCCCAGAAAACAAATGGAGACCCTTCCCACCCCAACAGCCAAATGATCAATTTCACTCATAGTCTCACATAATGCTATTACGACAACTTATGTACTGACAAGTCTGCTCAGATCTGTATGCAGTCCAGCGTTACACAAGAAGCTATTACGAAACAGCTCCGGTGTCTGTTGCTAATCTAATGTGAATAAATTTAATACTCCAGCTTCCTCATTTAGTTTTGATTAGATTGATGGGAGGAGGAAGAAAAAGATCAGCCATTGGTATCTTTGGCCTGATCAAATATAGCGATCTCTGAACATTGCTTGTACAATGTTGATGTGAATCCTGATTTAAGTGGCCATTTCCTGACATGTGTTAGCTATTCTTGTGAAAGAAGAAAAGAGGACAAAAAAAAAAATTCACGACCCTAACTTGCTTATGATTTGAAGAATGTTCCCACAGAGGGCTATGCTGGTGAAACTGAAACATGTGTTTGCGATGTGGAGATAAACTGGGCTGCTGCCAGATAGGAAAAGCAAACCCGAATGGAAGAGAAAGAGATCTTTTCACTTTCAACAGCACCACAGTAGTACATATTAAATTAACCCTCTCAGTGCTGCAAAGAGATGCGCAACACGGTGGCACAGCGGTTAGCGCTGCTGCCTCACGGCGCCAGGGTCCCAGGTTCGATTCCCAGCTTGGGTCACTGTCTGCGTGGAGTTTGCACGTTCTCCCCGTGTCTGCGTGGGTTTCCTCTGGGTGCTCCGATTTACTCCCACAGTCCAAAAGACGTGCTGGTTAAGTGCAATGACCCGAATAGGCGCCAGAGTTTGGCAACTAGGGGAATTTCACAGTAACTTCATTGCAGCATTAATGTAAGCCTTACTTGTGACTAATAAATAAACTTTGACAAGGGGTCATCTGGACTCGAAACGTCAGCTCTTTTCTCTCCTTACAGATGCTGCCAGACTTGCTGAGATTTTCCAGCATTTTCTCTTTTGGTTTCAGGTTCCAGCATCCGCAGTAATTTGCTTTTTTAAAAAAATAAATAAACTTTACCTTGTCAATCTGGGCCTACTGTCAAAGTCTCAACTTCCGAGTTTGACTCTTAACAGAATTACACGTTAACACAAGATACTTGACCATCAGATCATGCATTTAGTTACTTGCTAGCAAGGGAAGAGTGCCTCATCAAAAGGTCAAGACACATCCCCACCGGACAAAGAAAATTATCATGGTTTATACAACTCTGAAGCTCACAGTCAGCTGGACACAATCCAATCAAAAGGGTTACAAATGACATACAGTACGTATTGATCCATTGAAATACGAACATCCTAGGGTTGCGTGATCACAGTACCACGTGGGACACCAGTATATCACCACCATGCCTTGTGAACTGTCCTTGAATCCCTTACCTCAATCTTTCCCTTAGTCAGACATCTTTATCTAATGTCTCTATTTTGACAGCAACCTCACAAAGCAGCTTCATTAAAACAGTCTCACATGTGGCTGCTTCAATTGATAAAGGGGGCCTACGAAAGCCATTAGTATTTTATGGCCTTGTTAATGAAGTTAACTGAATCTCTAAGGAATGTGATCAAATCAACTTGCTTATAGGATAGTCCCTGATTATACTCCATTTTGATAAGTTTGTTCATTGCCAATATAAATGAAATACATATATGTGGACCTAACTAATTACTGTATAGCAAATAATAATTGTTACAAGGTATTAAAACACCTAATTACAACGACTGACAGCTTGACCACTATTGAACTAAAGTAGAGCTTTTACTTCTCAGCTGATTAAACATAATGTCCGACCTAGCACTCATAGAGTCATAGAGGTTTACAGCATGGAAACAGGCCCTTCAGCCCAACGTGTCCATGCCGCCCTTTTTTTGTTTAAAACCCCTAAGCTAATCCCAATTGCCCACATTTGGCCCATATCCCTCTATACCCATCTCACCCATGTAACTATCTAAATGCTTTATAAAAGATAAAATTGTACCCACCTCTACTACTACCTCTGGCAGCTTGTTCCAGACACTCACCACCCTCTGTGTGAAAAAATTGCCCCTCTGGACACTTTTGTATCTCTCCCCTCTCACCTTAAACCTATGCCCTCTAGTTTTAGACTCCCCTACCTTTGGGAAAAGATATTGACTATCTACCTTGTCTATGCCCCTCATTATTTTATAGACCTCTATAAGGTCACCTCTCAGCCTCCGACGCTCCAGAGAAAAAAGTCCCAGTCTATTCAGCCTCTCCTTATAACACAATCCATCAAGTCCCGGTAGCATCCTAGTAAATCTTTTCTGCACTCTTTCTAGTTTAATAATATCCTTTCAATAATAGGGTGACCAGAATTGCACACAGTATTCCAAGTGTGGCCTTACCAATGTCTTGTACAACTTCAACAAGACGTCCCAACTCCTGTATTCAATGTTCTGACCGGTGAAACCAAGCATGCCGAATGCCTTCTTCACCACTCTGTCCACCTGTGACTCCACTTTCAAGGAGCTATGAACGTGTACTCCTAGATCTCTTTGTTCTGTAACTCTCCCCAAAGCCCGACCATTAACTGAGTAAGTCCTGCCCTGGTTCAATCTACCAAAATGCATCACCTCGCATTTGTCTAAATTAAACTCCATCTGCCATTCGTCAGCCCACTGGCCCAATTGATCAAGATCCCGTTGCAATTGGAGATAACTTTCTTCACTGTCCACTATGCCACCAATCTTAGTGTCATCTGCAAACTTGCTAACCATGCCCCCTATATTCTCATCTCTTTTCATAGCCATTTCGTTTTTATACTTCGACATTACTTTCAGCTCAATCTTAATTGGATAAATGTTCTCCTGTCCTCCCCACCTCAGTGCCAACACCTTGTGTCACATTTCATACCATCTCTAGGAAAGGCAACACCAAAAAAATTCTTGTCCATAGTCTGATCCAAGAAAACGTCTTTGACTTAGCTAACTCATGCAAGCTAAATGCAGAGTGAATTTTTAAAAATTTTAAGGGCACGACCTTTTTTGGCCCGTTGCACTGGTTGGTCAGCACAGCGAGTCGGGAAGATAGCACGCGAGGCTTTCACACCGCGTATAAACCAGTCTCACACCGAAAGCCATCTTCTTGGTCCTGTTTTGCTGGCACGATCGGCTTCACGCCCTAAATACTAATGACATGGGTGGTGATAGGTTGGGGGGCTGGAGACTCTGGAGACAGGGGGTGATCAGGACAGGAGGGGAAACTCTGCTGGGAATAGAGGGATATGGTCCCCGGAAGGGTAGGGGGTTTTAATTCAGCTGGGCAGCATGGTCGGTGCAGGCTTGAAAGGCCGAAGGGCCTGTTCCTGTGCTGTAAATTTCTTTGTTCTTTGTTCTTTATTCTGCAGACGGGGGGAGGAGGTGATCGGCACAGGGGGGAAGAGGAACCAGCATTGGAAGCAATCGGCAGGGTAGAGGGGGAGGAAGGGAATGGCACAGGCGATAGGAGCATGGAAGTGGGGGGGAGGGGAGTGGTTACCAGCACAGGGAGCGATTGGCATTGCAGAGTGGGGGGTGGGGTGGTTACCAGCACAAGGGGCAATTGGCAGGGGGGAGGCGCGGGGGACATGGGGCAATGATCGGGGACCAAGTGATCTGCAGTCAACTTCACCAAGTGCTCTTTCATGCCCAGGTCTCAAGAGCGAATGTTGGCACAATATTTGCCATGTGAGCACTGGGTTAATCTCAGACAATATATTCACAAACCTGCACCTTTTGCCTTGGCTCACTGGCTGGCGAGTTGAAGTAGGTGCTGGGCAGATTTTCTCATCCTAAACCCAGCAAGAGCTGGGACCAAATTGAACGCGACTACTGCCAACCCAGCTGAGATTAACATCACTGATTTAAGATGGTCTAGGCTTTTCTGACTGAGTTATAAGACTAAGTTATAAGTATATTGCCTTTACCCTTGCCACTGAATCATGTTAAATTATGTGTGTGTCAGAAAGAAATCTCCCCTCCACATTCCTGTGTTTAGGTTGCAGACAGCACTCCCATTTCAATCAGGAATGCTGTAGAAATACTACATAATACTAGATAGTAAGCTATATGGGCAGCGAAACCAACTCAGTGAAGGTAGCATCAGGAAATTCTCCAAATGGAGCACAAGGCCTCTTCGGAAACACATTTTCCAGGGTTTTGCAACCCTATAAGCAACTCTAAATAAGCATTTTGTTCCAAAGTATTTGATCTTTTAAAGAAAAATTAAGATCACAATTCTTAATTTTACAAGTAAATTTTCAGATAAAGGTTTTAGGAAAATCGTTCCAACCAGCTTCAACATAAGACTTTGGATGGCTCCTCTCAGCGTCCTTCAAATACTATTCACCTACAGATATACTGGCGAACAGCAAATAGTATCAAGTGATCATATTCTAGTTTCTTCCCTACTTCTTCCCCTCTCGATCCTCATCAGGCTCATCTCCTTCATAAGACCCATTTCCTGATTCCCTTCCGATTGCACAACTACAGGTCGGCATGGTGGCACAGTGGTTAAGCACTGCTGCCTCACAGTGCCTGGGACCCAGGTTCGATTCCCGGCTTGGGTCACTGTCTGTGTGGAGTTTGTACATTCTCCCTGTGTCTGCGTGGGTTTCCTCGGGGCGCTCCGGTTTCCTCCCACAGTCCGATGCTGGTTAGGTGCATTGGCCATGCTAAATTCTCCCTCAGTGTACCCGAACAGGCGCCGGAATGTGGCGACAAGGGGATTTTCACAGTAACTTCATTGCAGTGTTAGTGTAAGCCCACTTGCATCACTAATAAATAAGCTTAAACTAAGCTGACGACATCTACCTTTAGCTGTCTACTACCACTAAGCTAAACTTCAAACCCCAAATGCTATTTTTCACCAAGACTTTTTGATTATCCAATCCATCACGCAAACCAGCCTCCCATCCACTGACTCTGTCTACACTTCCCGCTGCCTCGGCAAAGCAGCCAGCATAATTAAGGACCCCACGCACCCTGGACATTCTCTCTTCCACCTTCTTCCGTCGGGAAAAAGATACAAAAGTCTGAGGTCATGTACCAACCGACTCAAAAACAGCTTCTTCCCTGCTGCTGTCAGACTTTTGAATGGACCTACCTCACATTACGTTGATCTTTCTCTACACCCTAGCTATGACTGTAACACTACATTCTGCACTCTCTCCTTTCCTTCTCTATGAACGGTATGCTTTGTCTGTATAGCGCGCAAGAAACAATACTTTTCACTGTATGTTAATACATGTGACAATAATAAATCAAATCAAATCAAATCAAAGTCAAAAGACTATCAAATTCAATCTCATTTGCCTCATCCCTAAGCTCACTCCAACTGCCGCTGACACCCTGACCCATGTTATTTGCCACTTCTAGACTAGGCTGCACCAAAGCTCCCACCTGCTTCCCAGATGGGAATTTCTGAGTTAGTTCAATTCCTGCAACAAAGCACCCAAAATATTCCACTACATCCCCACGCTGGGGGTGTAGAGGACACCACAGAGCGATAACCTCTCCACCTTTTCTCATCAAAAAAATTAAAGGTAAAAAGCAACAGAAGTTGCAGTGACATATAAGTGTGAGAAAATAGATCCAAAAGAAAATTTCAAGCCAAAAATCCTCATTCTTGAGGCAGAGCTAAATAGATTCTTGATTAACAAGGGGGTTGAAAGGTTTTTGGGGGTAGGCAGGAATGTGGGCTTGAGGTTACAATCAAATCAACCTTGATCTTATTGAATGGCAGAACAGGCTCGAGGAGACGGGTGGCCCACTCCTGTTATTATTATTACTGTATCATAGAATCCCGACAGTGCAGAAGGAGGCCATTCGGCCCATTGAACATGTACCGACACAATCTCTCCCAGGCCCTATCCCCGTAACCCCACTAACCCGCTAGTTCACCCTGGCATTAAGGGACAATTTATCATGGCCAATCCACCTAACCCGCACATCTTTGGACTGTGGGAGGAAACCGGAGCACCCGGAGGAAACCCATGCAGACATGAGGAGAACGTGTAGATTCCACACAGAGAGTGACCTGGAGCCGGAATTGAACCCAGGTCCCTGGCGCTGTGAGGCAGCAGTGCTAACCACTGTGCCTCTGTATTAATTATATATATTAATTATATACATATAATTAGTATACACAATTATTAATATATGTTACTCCTCCCAGGCCCTATCTCCACAAACCCATGTATTTAACCCTCTAGTCCCCCGACACTAAGGGGCAATTTAGCATGGCCAATCCTCCTAACCCGCACATCTTTGGACTGTGGGAGGAAACCGAAGCACCCGGAGGAAACGCGCAAAGACACGGTGAGAACGTGTGAACTCAACACAGACAGTGACCCGGGGCCGGAATTGAATCCGGGTCCCTGGCGCTGTGAGGCAGCAGTGCTAACCACTGTGCCTCTGTATTAATTATATATTGATTATGTATACTTATAATTAATATACACAATTATTAATTTAAATTACTCCTTCCAGGCTCTATCCCCATAACCCCACGTACTTAGCCCGCTAGTCCTCCTGACACTAAGGGACAATTTAGCATGACCAATCCACCTAATGCGCACATCTTTGGACTGTGGGAGGAAACCGGAACACCCTACCCCTGCTCCTAAATCCGTACGTGCGTATGTATTTCATTTACTGACCATTTACAATGGACAGTAGATGAAATACATTTCAGCCAATTCAGCTCCTGCAAAAAAGCTCCCCAACATTGTTCAATCTCAACCGCCAACCAAAACAGTACATCTGGTCATCATTATATAGTTGATTGAGAGATCTTGCTGCGCACAGTTTTGCTACTCAATCGCTCCCACCAAACAAAAAAGAGTCTGGCATTATCACTTTGCTGAATTGCTGTGAGCAATTCTGCTGCCAAGTTTCCTACATTACAACACTTCAAAAGCATTTAATTGGCTATAATGTACTAACATAACATATATTAATAATTGTGTGTATTAATTATATATAATTAATATATATAATATATAATTAATACAGAGGCACATTGGTTAGCACTGCTGCCTCACAGTGCCAGGGACCTGGGTTCAATTCCAGCACTAGGTCGCTGTCCGTGTGGAGTTTGCACATTCTCCTCGTGTCTACGTGGGTTTCCTCCGGGTGCTCCGGTTTCCTCCCACAGTCATAAAGATGTGTGGGTTAGGTGGATTGGCCGTGCCAAGTTGCCCCTTAGTACCAGGGGAACTAGCAGGCTAAATACGGGGAGTTACGGGGATAGGGCCTGGGAGGGATTGTTGTTAGTGCAGGTTCGATGGGCCGAATGGCCTCCTTCTGCACTGTCGGGATTCTGAGATATGGTAATAATAATTCTATAATGTAATAAAACAAAACTCTTACAGGGCCCGACAGGTAAATGCAGGAAGGATGTTTCCCCCTGGCTAGGAGTCGTCTCAAAATAAGAGGTAGGTTATTTAGGACTGTGATGAAGAGGAATTTGTTCACTCAATGGCCTTCATCTTTGGAATTCTTTACCCGAGGGCTGTGAAAGCTTAGTCATTGAGTGTGTTCAAACCAAGATATCGTGATATTAAAGAAGACATCAAGGATGTGGAGATAGTGCAGGAAAATGGCATTGAGGAAGAAGATCAGCCATGATACTCACTTCATTATGTCCCATTGTCTCCAATGGAGATGGCAATTAGTTTCTGAATGCTTTAGAAGTCACCTTCTCTAGAAATAGGGTGGTTCCATTGACTTGCAGAGTATCATCCTCCAGCAATTCAAGCCATGACTGACGGTACATCCTCAGCCACCTTTGGGCTTGTGAGCCCTTTTTTAAAAACTCACAGGTCTAATTTGAAGTTCAATATTTCCGACCGTAATTCAATGTTTTTCCTTTATTACTATGACATTATTATGATGGGCGGCACAGCGGCATAGTGGTTAGCACTGCTGTCTCACAGCGCCAGGGTTCCAGGTTCAATTCCGGTCTCGGGTCACTGTCTGTGTGGAGTTTGCACATTCTCTCCGTGGCTGCGTGGGTTTCCTCCGGATGCTCCAGTTTCCTCCCACAATCCAAAGATGTGCAGGTTAGGTTGATTGGCCATGCTAAATTGACCCAAGTGTCAGGGGATTAGAGGGTAAATGCATGGGGTTAGGGGGAATAGGGCCTGGATGGGATTGTGGTCAGTACAGACTTGATGGGCGAATGGCCTCCTTCTGTACTGTAGGGATTCTCTATACACTGTTAATGAAGTACGTTTTTAGTGTAGTTATTGTTGTATTGCAGAGGACATGTCAACCAGTTGACACACAGCAAGCTAATAAGGACTAAATATTTTTTATATGCAATGCTGATTGAGAGGTAAATATTGGCCAGGACACTAAGAATAGCGCTCCTACTCTTTATCAAATACCGCCATGAGCAGACGTAGCCTTGGTTTAACATTTTATCTGAAAGAAGACAACTCCAACAGTTCCCTCAGAATGCTCGCCTTGATTTTTGTCTTCAAGTCATGGAATGGGACTTGAATCCAGAAAAAGGTTTATTTATTAGTGATAAATAAGGCTTACATTAACACTGCAATGAAGTTACTGTGAAATTCCCCTAGTCGTCACACTCCGGCGCCTGTTCGGGTCAATGCACACTAACCAGCACATCTTTCAAACTGTGGGAGGAAACCGGAGCACCCAGAGGAAACCTACACAGACACAGGGAGAACGTGCAAATTCCACACAGTGACCCAAGCCGGGAATCGAACCTCGGACCCTGGTGCTGTGAAGTAGCAGTGCTAATGACTGTGCTACTGTGTCGCCCCTTTGTATCTTAAGAGGTGAGAGTGCTACCAACTGAGCCACAACTGTCACAAATTGGTTGGCATGGTGGCACAGTGGTTAGCACTGCTGCCTCACAGCGTCAGGGACCGGCCTGGGGTAACTGTTTGTGTGGAGTTTGCACATTCTCCCTGTGTCCGGTTTCCTCCCTCAGTCCAAAGGTGTACAGTTAGGTTTAATCTCCATTAGGGTTCCCAAGGTGTGTAGGTTAGGGGGGATTAGTGGGGTAAATGCGTGGAGTTACAGGGATAGGATCTGGGTTGGATGCTCCTTCGGAGAGTCGGTGCAGACCCGATGGGCTGAATGGCCTGCACGATAGGGATTCTATGATTCTATGAAATGAATAAGGTGGCTCAGAGGAACCCTATCATGTATCAGAAGAAATAAAGAGACCTGAAAGATTGAGCAATGACACAAGTTAGAGATTGGAATCAGCAAACTTTAAAATAAAAATTGGTCAAATTGGGTATAACTGGTCCATCATAAAACTTGTTATCCAAGATCATTAAAGTGAGGAAAAAGGCATTTTCACTTCCAACTCACCATTGAGATGACAGCAGATTTACAGTGACTCAAACTGGATTGAATTCAAATAAATAGACTTAAGATTGAGAAAATAACAGAACGATTGGAGTATTATAACACATTGGGTTGATGTAAATGATTTCTGACATATATAAACCTCCTGGGAAACTCAAGCACCACTTCAGGCTATTAAGTTGTATTAATCTTTATGTTTTCCCTTGGATTCCTATAATTCCTACTCCATAAAACAAAATTGCCCCAATATTTTTGAAATCAAATTTAAAATTGCAATTGAGTAAAAATTAGCAATATTTTCCATTCTGGGATTTTGATATTGCTTATTCCTGCACCGACTGGATTCTTCAGGCCAAAACCAAATAAAACAGCACATTAGATGAGGATGGGACAATCCATAGTGATTGGGTGGCACGGTGGCACACTGCAGTTAGCACTGTTGCCTCACAACGCCAGAGACCTGGGTTCGATTTGGGCTTGGGTCACTTTCTGTGCGGAGTTTGCACATTCTCCCCATGTCTGCGAGGGTTTCCTCCGGGTGCTCCAGTTTCCTTCCACAGTCCAAAGATGTGCGGGTTAGATGGATTGGCCATGCTAAATTGCCCCTTCGTGTTAGGGGGACTAGCGAGGGTAAATGCATGAGGTTATGAGGATAGGGCCTAGATGAGATTGTGGTCAGTGCAGATTCGATTCTGCACTGTACGGGTTGCCAATTTTCTTTAATACCTGATAGATCGAGCTGAGTTCTTAGGTTTCTGTAGGATTACGATCCCATAGAATTTGTAGTTGGCGGAGAGATAAACAGATCATGAAAATAAAATTAGTATATAAGACTGGCATGAAAATGAGGGGTTTTGTGGGAGACTACCACCAGTACTGGGGCTAGGATTGCCAACTCTGGTTGGGCATATTCCATGGGGCTTCACAACATCACATCCATCTGCATATTCCTGCCATTGACTCAATGGGATCGTGCCTTCCTAGAGCCAATTGGAAAGGGAGCAGACTCTGCAGGTTAAATCTTAACTCCAAAAATAGGTGAATTGGGATTGGATCAGAGGTTAGAAACCAAACAAAACTGAAATAGGAATCCAACCCACCAGAAGCCTGACTGGTTCCAGTTTTAATGGTGCGGCCAATCACTCAAAGATTCACCAATTCACAGATTTCACTTAAACAGCTGTTCTAATGCAAGCTATAGCAAGGTCCCTGGAAGTCACAGGTCAGCGCCGATAACCAGCCAGAACCCAGAATTCAGGAATGCACGAGCAGCTATAGTTTCAAATTTGATTACAAGTAATTAGCATAAACCAATCAAGATATAGGAGTTATCGCTATACATTCACATTGACTAAGGTTACATTATTCATAAGGTACAGATATTAAAACCAATCACAATCATCTCACGCTTGCTTAATTATAATATCCAATCAGCATGAAGACTTAATCATGTTAGCTGACCTAATTCATCATTGTTACAAGTTAGCAGTGATGTCCCAGTCTGTGTCGGTCTCTGTGGCTATCACTCCCTTCTTCCAGTTCCAGATGTCAGATTTAATGAATTCCCTCAGACTAAAGGCGTTGATGCTTATCTGTGGAGGTTTTGATAAAGACCTTTTATTTTCTTACAGCAGTTTATGTGATTGTTAAACTTGTGTGATTATTAACGCTTTTACCTTCCCAAATTAGTTCTGGTAATAGGTTATTGGCCTGAAACTCTGTTTCTCTCTCCACAGATAGGTGCATGCCTGACCTAGTGAGCGTTTCCAACATCTTCTGTTTTTATTTCAGGTTTCTGGCATTGTATTTTGCTTTTTGGACAGGAGGGTGTTAAACTGCTGGAACTAGTTACACCTGAACTGGTTGTAACCGTGATTGTAGA
This sequence comes from Mustelus asterias, assembly GCF_964213995.1. Classification (NCBI taxonomy): domain Eukaryota; kingdom Metazoa; phylum Chordata; class Chondrichthyes; order Carcharhiniformes; family Triakidae; genus Mustelus; species Mustelus asterias. Next base: position 12,530,398 of record NC_135819.1, on the reverse strand, counting down.
GGAAAGGATAAACAAGAGGAGACTTTAATAAAACATTTAGATGGGGAAAGGGTTCTGGGTGGAAAGATAACCATCTAAAAAGGCCATAAGGAGTGGCTTAAAAGTAAAGATTAGAGTACAAAAGAAGGTAAAGATAACAAAGATACTGGCAATAGAAAAAGTCACAGGAAGTCATGTGAAAATACCTATTAAAATACAGGAGATGTGATGAAAAATAAAACCCATTAAATTGCCTGTAAAGCATTGTACAGCAACCGAAACACATTGTCAGGGCATATGGGCAGGGTGGGGACTGTTTCCCAAGGAAGGGTTAGAAAAGTCTCACAAAAATACATATAGCAAATAAAACAAGAAGAATTGTAGAGGGGCTTTATAGAAAAGCAGAGCTTGAAGGAGTAGTCACATGCTGCAAGCTGAGCATTATTCAGAGCTAAATATTCCAAACCATGGGAACTTCAGCAAGGACAGGGAAATTGGGAGTGAATGTGGAATAACAACTTTGATACAGTACACAATCGGAGCAATGGAAGGAAAGGAGTTCAGTGACTTTGTACAGGCCACAGATAGAATTGAGGAAGAACATATGATATACTGCTCTGCTGGGATTTGTCCACTGACCTTCTGCCAGTAGTGATGCAGTGAGGGGGTGTATAAATACAGAGATCAGAGAAGCATGTAACAAAACAATGTGGTTATAATTGAAAATTGAAGTCTTCACATTGGTTGGGAGAAGCAAAACACTCAAATTGCAAAGGCAAAGAATTCTTTAAAAATATTCTCATTAATGTTCTCGAAAGCTTCAAGTTTTTAAGTGTCCAGATCACCAACAACTTGTCCTGGTCCCTCCACGCCAACGCTATAGTTAAGAAAGTCCACCAACGCCTCTACTTTCTCAGGAGACCAAGCAAGTTCGGCATGTCCATGACAACTCTCACCAACCTTTACAGATGCAGCTTACTTTCTAAGAATTTGCTTCTGGGATGTTCTTTCTGGTTGTATCACAGCTTGATATGGCTCTTGCTCTGCCCAAGACCACAAGAAGCTACAAAGGGTTGTGAACGTAGTCCAGTCCATCACGCAAACCAGCCTCCCTTCCATTGACTCCATCTATACATCCCGCTGCCTTGGAAAAGCAGCCAGCGTAATCAAGGACCCCGCGCACCCCGGACATACACTCTTCCACCTTCTACAAAAGTCTGAAAACACATACACCAACTCAAGAACAGCTTCTTCCCTGCTGCCATCAGACTTTTGAATGGAACTACCACAAATTAAGCTGAACTTTCACTACACCCAACTGTAACTGCAACACTATATTCTGCACCCTCTCCTTTCCTTCTCCCCTATGTACTCTATGAACGGTATGCTTTGTCTGTATAGCATGCAAGAAACAATATTTTTCACTGTATCCCAATACACATGACAAAAATAAATCAAATCAAATCAACAATAGCCCAGAAATTTGGGTGCTCCTATTTCTGGATACGTGATGGGTGCAGAGTACATTCTCTGCATCTGAAGTGTGTGCCCCGAAGTTCAACTGACATGGGGTTTCAGGCCTCAAATCAGTAGAAAGAAGGCGGCAATGAGGGCCCACCGATGAAGATCAGGTTGCTACTAGTGTCACAGTGGCCCTTACGTTTGGGTCTGGAATCGGGACAGGGCAGGAGGTATGGAGATCAGTGAGGCCTGGAGTGACACTGGTGGGTTTCTTCAATGTGGGCTCAGGAGAAGCATTCTACTTGCCCTGCATGAACTGATGTCCATACAGGGCAAGCAAGAACACTTTAACCATTCAGCACATTTATGTCTAGATTTCTTACTTTCTAAGAATTTGCTTCTGGGATGTGTATTCCTCACAAGGCCAGCGTTTATTGCTCATTGAACCATTGCACAGGTACACACATAGTATTGATTGGTGAAGAGTTCCAGATTTTTGACCAGTGATGGTGAAGGAACAGTTATATATATTCCAAGTCAGGATGCTCTGTGACTTCAAGAGTTTAGAAGCTGCTTTCAAAGGACATTTGGTGAGTTGCTGCAGTATATCTTGGCCGGCTTTTTGCAGTGAGGTTGAGTGTCTTGGGTTACAGGAAGATATAAGAACATAAGAAATAGGAGCAGGAGTAGGCCATCTAGCCCCTCGAGCCTGCCCCGCCATTCAATAAGATCATGGCTGATCTGAAGTGGATCAGTTCCACTTACCCGCCTGATCCCTATAACCCCTAATTCCCTTACCGATCAGGAATCCATCTATCCGTGATTTAAACATATTCAACAAGGTAGCCTCCACCATTTCAGTGGGCAGAGAATTCCAGAGATTCACCACCCTCTGAGAGAAGAAGTTCCTCCTCAACTCTGTCCTAAACTGACCCCCCTTTATTTTGAGGCTGTGCCCTCTAGTTCTAGCTTCCTTTCTAAGTGGAAAGAATCTCTCCACCTCTACCCTATCCAGCCCCTTCATTATCTTATAGGTCTCTATAAGATCCCCCCTCAGCCTTCTAAATTCCAACGAGTACAAACCCAATCTGCTCAGTCTCTCCTCATAATCAACACCCCTCATCTCTGGTATCAACCTGGTGAACCTTCTCTGCACTCCCTCCAAGGCCAATATATCCTTCCGCAAATAAGGGGACCAATACTGCACACAGTATTCCAGCTATATATAGACGAGATGGTCAAATGGGCGGATAAATGGCAGATAGAATTTAACCCTGAAAAGTGTGAGGTGATGCACTTTGGAAGGAGTAATTTGACAAGGAAGTAGACTATGAAAGGTCTGACACTGGAAAGTTCCGAAGAACAAAGGGATCTTGGTGAGTTGGTCCATCGATTTCTGAAGGCGAAAAGGCAGGTTAATAGGGTGGTGAAAAAGGCATATGGCACACTCGCCTTTATCAATCGGGGTATACATGAGAAAAGCAGAAAGGTCATGTTGGAGTTGTATAGAATTTTGGTGAGGCCACAGCTGGAGTACTGCGCGCAGTTCTGGTCGCCACATTATAGGAAGGATGTGATTGCCCTGGAGGGGGTGCAGAGGAGGTTCACCAGGATGTTGCCTGGGATGGAGCATTTAAGTTGGAAAGAGAAGTTGGATACGCTTGGGTTGTTTTCTCTGGAGCAGGGAAGACTGCAGGGCGACCTGATTGAAGTGTTCAAGATTATGAGGGGCAAGGACAAGTAGCAGCTGTTCCCCTTAGTTGAAGGATCAGTTGCAAGGGGACACAAATTAAAAGTGAGGGATGGAAGGTTTAGGGGGGATTTGAGGAAAAACGCTTTTACCCAGAGGGTGGTGATGGTCTGGAATGCACTACCTGGGAGGGTGGTGGAAGTGGGGTGCCTCACATCCTTTAAAAAGTACTTGGCACGCCATAACATTCAAGGCTATGGGCCAAGTGCTGGCAAGTGGGATTACATGGGCAGGTCAGGGCCTGGCACGCGTCGGTGCAGACTTGATGGGCCGAAGGGCCTCTTCTGCACTGTAGGATTCTGTGATTCTGTGATCTTCTATACAATATGCACTTCAGTCAATGTGCATCAGTGGTGGAGGAGTGAATGTTTATGACGGGATTCGGATTGAGCAGGCTGCTTTTTCCTGGATGGCTTACCTCTGCCTTAATGATAGCAACCTATCCCAAGATGCTTTGTAAACTGGCATTAATGGAAAATGACACTGAGGCAGAAAGCAAGATCTGGTGGTGTGACTGAACACTCGCTCACAGAGATTAGTTGGATTTTGAGCATGTTTTCAAAATGGTGGACAGAGAGGTTGAGTCAGAGACTTTTAGGGAGGGAGTTCTGAAGAATATGGAGGTACAGTAACCTCTGCAACTCTGGGGAGAAAGGAGTCAGAGGTTGCATAGAAAGTCAGAGTAGGTCAAGCAGATCATTTTGGAGGAAATTTAGGGCTAGAGAAGACTTCAGAGTTAATACAAAGTCGGGCCAGGGATCTTGAATTGAAGCCGCAAGAATCCAGATGAAAGCACAATCTTTCGTGCATGATAGGTTACATATGACAAAGATTGGAAAAGTTGCGTCTCGGAGGAGGAAGGATGTGAGGTCTGAGAGTGTTCACATTCGTAATCACCTGGAATATTATAGCCAGCAGCAGTGAAAATGTAATTATTAGTAAAGTACAAGTCTAAATAAAAGCAAATTACTGTGGATGCTGGAATCTAAAACCAAAAGAGAAAACGCTGGAAAATCTCAGCAGGTCTGGCAGCATCTGTAAGGAGAGGAAAGAACTGACGTTTCGAGTCCAGGTGACCCTTTGTCAAAGCAAAAAGGGTCATTTGGATTCGAAATGTTAGCTCTTTTCTCTCCCTATAGATGCTGCCAGGCTTGCTGAGATCTTCCAGCATTTTCTCTTTTGGGTCCAAAGTACAAGTCTCTCTCCAGTATCAGCATTACCCAAATTTGTGAGGCCTCTGTCCTTGTTTGAGTTGCTTCTTGCTGTGTGCTCCGAATCACCCATTACAAGAAAAGGAGTCTTGACTTGTCACACTTCACTTGCTGCTTTCTCAATAGGAACAAATGGAGCAACAGCAGGTGGGCAGATATCTGTTGCTGTGCCCTTCATGGTCCCATTATTTTAAATGGAAGACAATGCTGATTGTAATCTCCATCCGAGTCGCAATCGCAAAACAGTTGCACTGAGTTCAAAAACAAGTTCTTACAAATCAGGACCTTCATCTTTTGCCCCCATTCCAATAAATTAGAGAAAAGCAGAGTCCGATATGTCTCCCCTGGATTCTCCGACACCTCACTTCTATGAAGCTGTAAATTTATCCCCCTTCTCAAAGTCCGTTAGCAAACACAGACTGCTTCCAATAAATAATGAAAACCAAGCATTGCTTGCCTGAGTTTGTTCTTTTTATACACTGCTCCACCAGCTCACATAACACAGCCAAGCAGAACATCGCACTAAACAGTAACCCCTATTTATAAAGAACTCGAAAAGATCTCCTGATGTTATCTACCTCAACACTAGCCCATATAGAACAAAATGTTCCAGGTTCAGTGCTCTGAATGAGTTGGCTGATGTGAACTAGGGTAGCAATTAGATAGACCGCTGCAACTGCTCTCAGCTAATATAGAGGTTCAGGCTGTTTGGGCTGGATTCTCACCGAGTCGGAATGACTTGGGAACTCTTTAAACATAGCAGCCAGGACCCAATTCCAAAATTCCCAATCCCATTTACAAAGTTTCTGATCTTTGGCAGTGCTTTTCAAGGGTGCGGGCTGGTTGGGGTTGTGAACTCCCCATCTAGCTGACTCCATTACAGGAATAGACATGTCCTAGTCCCCTGCTATTTTCATTGAGTTGGGCCAGGTTTTCAATGAGTCGTGGTTCATGGCACCTCAGAGTTATCATGAACCATCGTCTGCATGAGGGGACCTTTTAAAAAAATTAAGTTCAAAAGGTTCTCCTCATGCCCCCATGCCAAGGGATGCCCACCAAGCTATGATCTTCAAGCTCCATGCCAAGACAAGCCCCTCCATCTACCCCCATGGCCCCCATGTCAAGCTATTGCACTCCCATGCCTAATGACCCACTATACGATGATAATAGGATGTGTGAAAACTGCATTAATAAAAGGCATTCATTCATAGCTTTCTGCTGTGTCACTGCAGGGTAATAAAGATGTCAATGATCCAGACATTAAAGTTTGCAGTCCTTTATGCTTAGGATGAACACTCAGGGAGATTAGAGATTTAATTAAATATAGATATTCCGGTGATGTAATAGGTGCTTCAGAAGACAAGTTTCAATTTCTAACATTGTAACTCAAGGAAAAATCCTTAAGGACAACGCTTATTCCGGAATTTTACCACCTCGCCCGCCCGCCTGAGGCTCGTAAGATCCCGTCCGAGGCCAACGGAGAATGCCATTCTGCGAGCCAGAATCGGGGCAGGCATGCCGGTAAAATTCCAGCATTAATCTTCAACTACATACGGCGTAGAGAAAACACAAACAACAATCTTCAAATGCGAACTAGCAATAGATATCACAGGCATATTTTATTTCAAATTGCGTTTGGTTTACTGAATGCAGTTGGTAAGAGCAAGTGAATCAGTTTTAAGTAGAATGTCCTAATTACAACAACAACTTGAATTTATATAGTGCCTTTAATGGAGTAAAATGTCAACATCAAATAAAATCAAACAAAACAAGTTTGACTCTGAGCGCAGGAACACACTAGGTAACCAAATGCCATGTCAAGGAAGTAGGTTTTAAGCGGCATCTTAAAAGAAGGGAGGAATAGAAGCATGAAGATGATTAGGGAAAGAATTCTAGAGCTAAAGGCTGAGACAGCTGAAGACATCAAATCCCTACAGTGCAGAAGGAGGCCATTCGGCCCATCGAGTCTGCACCGACAACAATCCCACCCAAGCTCTATCCCCGTAACCCCACATATTTACCCTGTTAATCTCTCTAACCTACACATCCCAGGACACTGAGGGGCAATTTAGCATGGCCAGTCAACCCGACCCGCACATCTTTGGACATAGCATTCTATAGTGGGATGAAAGAAGCGGGGTGGGGGGTTGCACAAGAGGCCAGAATCGATGAATTTCAGAATACACAAAGGGTGGAGGTTACAGAGACACAGGGGGACCATGGAGGGATTTGAACATGAGGATGAGAACTTTGAAACCGTGCTGGTGGACCAGGAGTCAGTGTCGGTCGGCGAGAACAGGGGTGATGAGCGAGTGGGATGTTGTGCAAGTTAGGATAAGGCTGCAGAAACTGTCAAGGGTCAAAGGCGATGGGATTGATCTTTTAAACTCTTAATTGGAAGAAACATCAGCTGATCCAGCACTGGATTTCACACAGGCAGACACACAACACAGAGATCATTGCTGTTCCACCTGAAAGTCGATTATATAAAGCAATTCCGAATAATTCAATAGCTCAAGTGGAATCCCAAGCCACGTGTAGAAATGCAGCATTAACTTGTAACAAATAAATTCCCATTCAATCCTTTTGTACACCAAACAGTGTCTGAAGCTGGCACAGCATTCAAATGTGTAATTCTAACCCACACGATCACCTGTTCCATGTTCATTCATGTCAATCCACCCACCACCTGGGTGCAATGAATGGATGTAATCAGAAAATAAACTCCAGGTGAAGGGCACAATTCTGCAGCGCTGAAAAGTTTCGAGCAAGTGAACAGCCATGGTGCACAGGAGGAAAGTGACTCTTCACCAGGTGGCAGCACGGGGGCCCAATGGTGAGCACTGCTGCCTCACAGCACCAGGGACCCTGGTTCAATTCCGGCCTCGGGTCACTGTCTGCGTGGAGTTTGCACATTATCCCCGTGTTTGTGTGGGTTTCCTCCGGGTGCTCCGGTTTCCTCCCACAGCCCAAAGATGTGTGGGTTAGGTTGATTGGCCATTCTAAATTGCCCCTTCATGTTGGGGGATTAGGCGGCTAAATATGTGGGGTTATGGGGATAGGGCCTGGGTGGGATTGTTGTCAGTGCAGACTTGATGGGCCGAACGGCCTCCTTCTGCACTGTAGGTTCTATGATTCTCTCCATACAGAATTAGCCCACTCTGCTCACAGAAGTTTAGTGAATTGCAGCAGATCACAAAATTGAGTTAAAGAAAGTGGCTATTAAGAGAGAAGACTTCAGCGGTGACAGGAAAGTTGGTTAATTTTTTACAATGACACAGCAGAGAAATGCAGTCAAAACCCTCCTCCCATTGTTCTGACTGCAAGAACTAAGGACAATCAACGTCCCCACTGCCACAGGAGCTGAGATTAGCTAATTCAGCACAGATCAGGGATCAAATGTAAAATGTTCAGTGTCACAAAGATTGTAACACAGCCTAGTGGTATTATCACCAGACTATTAGTCCAGAAACTCAGCTAATGTTCTGGGGACCCGGGTTCAAATGCCACCACGGTGGAATTAGAATTCAATTAAAAAGTTTCTGGAATTAAGAATCTACTGATGACCATGAAACCATTGTCGATTGTCAGAAAAACCCATCTGGTTCACTAATGTCTTTTATGGAAGGAAATCTGCCGTCCTTACCTGGTCTGGCCTACTTGTGACTCCAGAGCCACAGCAATGTGGTTGACTCTCAATTGCTCTCTGAAATGGCCTAGTGAGTCACTCAGTCAATGGGTGATTAAGGATGGTAAGAAGTTTAACAACACCAGGTTAAAGTCCAACAGGTTTATTTGGTAGCAAAAGCCACACAAGCTTTCGGAGCTCCAAGCTCCTTCTTCAGTTGACTCTTCACTCACCTGAAGAAGGGGCTTGGAGCTCCGAAAGCTTGTGTGGCTTTTGCTACCAAATAAACCTGTTGGACTTTAACCTGGTGTTGTTAAACATCTTACTGTGTTTACCCCAGTCCAACGCCGGCATCTCCACATCATGATTAAGGATGGCCAACAAATGTTGGCCAGTCAGTGGCGCCTATGTCCCACGAATTAATAAAAAGAAATGTGGTGCATTTATTGAAAAAGGTTTCACATCTGAAATATTATTTGTCTGTTCTTTCCAAGACTGTTACCATCGGCCCCGTGAGGTTTCCCACAACATGCTGATCAGGGAGAGATCCTTTGATCAGTCACCATCTCACTGGGATACCCCCCCCACCAAATTGTTAAAAGCCCGGGTGAGGAAGGATGATTCGCTCTGTGTCTTTATTCAACATACTCTCTGCTGATAGCAACAAGGCGTGATTTGATTTGATTTGATATATTATTGTCACATATATTGGGATACAGTGAAAAATATTGTTTCTTGCGCGCTGTACAGACAAAGCATACCGTTCATAGAGAAAGAAATGAGAGAATGTAGATTGTAGGTTACAGTCATAGCTAGAGTGTAGAGAAAGATCAACTTAATGCAAGGTAGGTCTATTCAAAAATCTGATGGCAGCAGGGAAGAAGCTGTTCTTGAGTCGGTTGGTACGTAACCTCAGACTTTTGTATCTTTTTCCCGACAGAAGGTGGAAGAGAGAATGTCTGGGGTGCATGGGGTCCTTAATTATGCTGGCTACTTTGCCGAGGCAGCGAGAAGTGTAGACAGAGTCAATGGATGGGAGACTGGTTTGCGTGATGGACTGGGCTTCGTTCACGACCCTTTGTAGTTCCTTGCGGTGTTGGGCAGAGCAGGAGCCATACCAAGCTGTGATACAGCCAGAAAGAATGCTTTCTATGGTGCATCAGCAAAAGTTGGTGAGAGTCATAGCTGACATGCCAAATTTCCTTAATCTAACGAACTTCCCTTTCCCTTGGATAGTTTTTCCACACCCAACGTTATGTTTAAAAAGGAGCCACTCTAACCAGATTTTCTTAAGATTAAGTATTATTAGCTACTAAAAAGGTAATGAATAAAGGTAAACACATCTACTTTCATGTGGATTAGAAGTAAGAATTGAGTGTAATAATAAATAAAAAGTTATACGGAAAAGTCCTTGATTTGCGAGGATAGATGACGCATTGCGATCATTACGAATTGATCCCAGTTTGGTTGACTTCTGCTGGTGAGTAGTTGATTCTTTGATTCAGATGTTCTGTGGTTTGGTAGAGATGTTTCAGTTTCTTTCTCTGGCTGCAATCCTTTTTGCTGGCTGGTTGACTTCCACAGTCTGAGAGAGAGTTTTTAGATATTGCACACCTTCAGCATGGAACTCTTCCAGCTATATATATATATATATATATATTGTATATATATATACACGCGTACACGTACACATGCACGCACACTTAAAATAGAGTAAAGTTTATTTATTAGTCACAAGTAAGGATTACATTAACACTGCAATGAAATTACCATGAAATTCCCCTAGTCGCCACACTCCAGCACCTGTTCGGGTCAATGCACCCTAACCAGCAAGTCTTTCAGAATGTGGGAGGAAACTGGAGCACCCGGAGGAAACCCACGGGGACACGGGGGAGAACGTGCAAACTCCACACAGACAGTGACCCAAGGCCGGAAATCAAACCCGGGTCCCTGGCGCTGTGAGGCAGCAGTGCTAACCACTGTGCCACCGTGCCGCCCGCACACTTCTGTATTTTCCAGCTGGAAACCCAGAATGCACTGGTTGGTCCAGATAATTGCACACAGGGTCTTTGAGGTGAGATAGTCGTTATGTTCCTTTGTCTTTACCAGAGATGGTTATTTGTCTTTGCATCTTTGCCAGGGACTCGGGTTCGATTCCCGGCTTGGGTTACTGTCTGTGTGGAGTTTGCACATTCTTCCTGTGTCTGCGTGGGTTTCCTCCCACATTCTGAAAGACGTGCTGGTTAGATGCATTGACCCAAACAGGCGCTGGACTCTGGCGACGAGGGGAATTTCACAGTAAATTCATTGCAGTGTTAATGTAAGCTTTACTTGTGACCAATAAATAAACTTTAAACTTTTTAGAAGTACTTTGTCTGACCCACAGCTGAAACAGATTTGGGATTTGTGTACATTGTAAAACATAAACCTCAGGTCTTTTTGAAGTCCAATATTTCCATGTCTTTATTCCACAGCTTTTTTCTCCATCATCGTAACAAGGCAGACTTGTGGAGTATTTCTAACATTTTCTGTCAGTTTTCCTAGAAAAAGCTTTCCATCCAAAGTATTGCTGAATGCAGAGCTTGCACTTGTATTCAAAATAAAGAGTTCTTAGACATCTAGGGTGGAATGTTCTGTCAGCAGCAGGCATTGTGGCAGGAGGGAGTAGAAAATTTGCAGTGCGGCCAAAGGTCGGTTTCCAGTTGGCTGGCTTTCATGGTGGGTCAGGTTGTCGGCTACGCATGTCGAGAACAGAATGGCAGAGTATTATTTAAATGGTGATAGATTGGGAAATGTAGATGTACAAAAGGACCTGGGAGTCTTCATACACCAGTCGCTGAAAGCAAGCATGTAGGAACAGCAAGTTAGGAAGCTAAAGGGTATGTTGGCCTTCATTGCAAGAGGGCTTGAGTACAAGGGCAAGGATGTCTTACTGCAACTGTACAGGGCCTTGGTGAGACCACACCTGGGGAATTGTGTGCAGCTTTGGTCTCCTTATCGAAGAAAGGATATTCTTGCCATAGAGGGAGTGCGGTGAAGGTTGACCAGACAGATTTCTGGGATGGCAGAATTGTCATATGAAGAGAGATTAGATTGACTGGGCCTGTATTTACTGGAATTCATAAGAGTGGATCTCATTGAAATGTATAAAATTCTGATGGGGCTCAATAGACTGGATGCAGAGATGTTGCAAGGGGTCACCGTCTCAGTACATTGGGTAGGCCATTTAGGACTGAGGTGAGGAGAAATTCCTTCACTCAGGGGGCGGTGAACCTGTGGAATTCTCTACAATAGGAGGTTGTAGAGGGCAAGTCACGGAATATATTTAAGAAGGAAATAGATTTATAGACTCTAAAGATGTCAAGGGGCATGGGGGGAGCATGGGAGTATAGAGGTTCAACCACGATCATATTGAATGGCTGAGCAAGCTGGAAGGGACAAATAACCGACCCCTGCTTTTATTTTCTATGCAAAGCATGAATGTTCATTAAAAACGCTACTGCAATCACGATACTGGTCCAAATCGTACGGTCAGTCCTTCACACATTTGAGTCCTGGGGGTTGGTGGCCGCAGATAGCACAGTCGCAGTCATAGGAAGCATCTGTAGCCTGTAAATGGGGAAATGTAAGAGGGGGGCACTTAATTGTCTCATGGGAAGGGTGGAGTCGGGTGGGGATGGGGATGGGTGGGGAGTCTCAGTACATTACTGTGATAGGAGCCTCAAGATGGGGAGGGATGAAGTCGACATGGGGCATCGGGACATCCACAGAAAACCGTTCAAGGGGTAGGACAGGGATATCTATAAGGATTAAGATGAGCTCCAGGGTTAGAGGGGAAGGCAGGAGAGTAATTGGGGGGGTAGGAAACTTGCACCCGATGTTCTTCCAGGATGATACAAGGATCTTGGACGGTGCCAGGAGAAGTTGGAAATTGGCCTCAGAGAAGAAGCAGAGCAGCAACACTTTGACAACCGATAGAAAAATAACCTCAGAAAAAAACCTGCCGGGGAAGCGTCAGAGGGCTTGTGGAGGAACCGATGACTGCACTCCTGAGTCCATTGAAGGAGCATCCTAATGACTCCCATTTCAGGGGCATGGAGAACAAGATTCAGCTGAGACTTTTGAGGAAATTCAAATACCCAGTTGAAAGATTTGGGTAATTTAAGTCATGCTGAGCATTCTTGCGAGACTCCGTTACAACCTGGGGTGAAATATTGAAATGGTGTGATGGGCCATTTATCCCTCTCATAGGAATGCGCGAAAGTGAGAAGGATCCAACTGTAAAGGGGCAACAGCTAAAGTACACATGCACATTGCTCCAAAGACATTGCAGCCGAGAGGCTCAGGTTTTAAGCAGCTCATCGATTACATTAGTGCTCTGATCTACTCCAAAATGCCGTGACCAAGGCTTATAGCGCTCGACTATACCCATCCAGTTCCAGGACGGTGAAATCGACTAGCTCATATGAGTCAATTTCACCTTCTCCCACATTAGGGGCGGCGCGGTGGCACAGTGGTTAGCACTGCTGCCTCACAGTGCCAAGGACCCGCGTTCAATTCCGGCCTCGGGTCACTGTGCGGAGTCTGCACCTTCTCCGCATGCCTGCGTGGGTTTCCCCCGAGGGCTCTGGTTTCCTCCCACAGCCCCAAGGTGTGCAGGTTAGGTTGATTGGCCATGCTAAATTGCCCCCAGTGTCAGGGGATTAGCAGGGTAAATGTGTGGGGTTACGGGAAAAGGGCCTGGGTGGGATTGTGGTCGGTGCAGGCTCGATGAGCCGAATGGCCTCTTTCTGCACTGCAGGAATTCTATGATGAACACTTTCTTTGCTGTTCTCAACATTTCAATGAAGGACATCAATCTCAGAATGAGTACTCACAAATTTTCATGATGATGGCCTCATCTTTGGAAAGCTATGCAGCCTATGGATCATTTGGCCATTCCGTAATGGGATAAATCCATCTCCAGCGCTGACTGTGAAGCAAGTAGACATGGTGCAGTCCTTTCAATCATTGTGTCAACACTTCGCTCCCTATGGCAGCCTTCAAGATTCAGGAACAGCACTACAGACAATAGTGCACTCAAGGCAGTGTGCCTGGAGCATTGCAAGCTGCCTCACGGAAGTCAATCACCAATCACTGGTTCTTGCATGAATATCAGATGACTGATCTGAATCCGACATCAGTCAGGGAACTCCCCCTGTTGTTGTGGGCGCTCTTATCTTGCATAAAGACAGATGCCAAAGCAGGTATTAAACATGTCTGCCTGCTGTGCGTACCGAGTGGACCTATGTAAAGACTAAAATGGTGACTTGTGCAGGACATGACAAGATGTTATCGTGTGTGTGAGAAGATCAGTGATGATGTCCCTTGTGCTGGTGGTGTGTGAGACCTCTGTGGACTGTGACCTTTTGAATGCCCGATGAGCTGATGAGAGTTTGAGTTGAGAGTGAGGAGAAGGTTGACTTACCCAGGCAGAGTGAATGAGATCATCCTTTTTCTACACTGGAGAACAGTTCCTCGTCTGTGGACTTCAGGCGCTGACCATCTTGGTGACCTCCTCCCAAGTCTTGGTTGTGAGGTTTGTGGACCTCTGGCTTCCATCAAAAGGGTAAAGAACTGCCTGCCAGTCCTCGATGGCCTGGATGAATGTCCTCAGTCCCTTATCGCTGAACTTTGGCACACATGGTTTGTCTATTCTGGTGTTTGTCACGGCAAGTCCTGGGCTGCAGAGGGTGAATGTGCATACATATGTGGACTATTTAAATATGGCGCTGGTAAATACGACCTGATGAGGTGACAGTGGGGCAGTTGAATCTCAGCCTGCCCTGCCACGAGACATGCCATGTTGCTTGATTGTGTTTACAGGTGAAAAGCGAACAATCTGACATGGCAACCTGCCCCACTGGCTGGCAGGAACCATGTCAGCTTTCCCGTGGGCCACCACAGTTAGTCTGTGGGATGGAAAATTTCATCCTAGTTTTTGGGCATTGCACAAGCAAGCTAGTGGATCTCAGTACCTTTCATGGTTAAGGTGACTGTCTGTCCTCTATGGATTCTTCTCCAATATCTTACTAAATTCTTCAGTAAGCAGAATAGCAGGAACATGCCACAGGCAACAGATGTGTATTTTTGATGTTTCCAATTGCATGCCACACTAAGTTGTGCCTCACTCTAAGCATGCTCTAGGAAAACCCGTAATGTAGTCATCAGCCATGGCTGAAAGCCAAGTCCACCGTATCACTGGCTATTGGGAGACGATCTATTTCTCAACTAGGATGGTATGGTGGCACAGTAGTTAGCACTGCTGTCTCACAGCTCCAGGTACCTGGGTTCGATTCTGGCCTTGGGTGACTGTCTGTGTGGTGTTTGTACATTCTCCCTGTGCCTAGTGTGGGTTTCCTCCGGGTGCTCCAGTTTCCTCTCACAGTCCAAATATGTGCAGATTAGGTGGATTGGCCATGCTAAATTGCCCCCCTGAGTTTCCAAGGATGATGTGGAGATGCCGGCGTTGGACTGGGGTAAGCACAGTAAGAAGTCTCACAACACCAGGTTGGACTTTAACCTGGTGTTGTGAGACTTCTTGCTGTGCTTTCCAAAGATGTGCAGGTTAGGTGGATTGGCCATGCTAAATTGCCCCTTTGTGTCCAAAGATGTGCAGGTTAGGTGGATTGGCCATGCTAAATTGCCCCTTAGTTTCCAAAGGTGTGCAGGTTAGGTGGATTGGCCATGCTTAATTGCCCCTTTGTGTCCAAAGATGTGTAGGTTAGGTGGATTGGCCATGCTAAATTGCCCCTTTGTGTCCAAAGATGTATAGGTTAGGTGGATTAGCCATCGGAAATGCGTGGGGTTAGGGGGATTGATCGAGGGAGAGAGCCTGGGTAAGATACTCTGTCAGAGAGTTGGTGCAGACTCGATGGGCCAAATGGCCTCTTCTACACTGTAGTGATTCTATTCCTGGTATGGCAAATTGAACCAGCATGGATTTCAGTTTTATTTATGTGAGATATACAAAGGGAGTGAAACTTTGAGCAATTACACCCACCTAAAAATTAACAGAGCGGTATTTTCTGTTGAGGTCGGTAAGCATATTCTATGAAGTTCAACTTATTTGGTTTCACCCAAAGTGTACCCAAAGAGATTCAGTGATGGCAAAAATTCTTCGCTGGATGGCTGCCGACTGTTATTCTGCTTTATAGAAACAAATGTTCATATATCAGTACTCATTTGGACATGATGACTAAGATTCAAGCATAATCATTCCCTCTGGGCTTGGAAAGAGCCAGTGGCAGAAGGCAGTCACGCTAGCAATGACCTTCACAGCAATAGATAATAGGTGCAATCATAGAGGACG
This sequence comes from Mustelus asterias, assembly GCF_964213995.1. Taxonomy (NCBI): domain Eukaryota; kingdom Metazoa; phylum Chordata; class Chondrichthyes; order Carcharhiniformes; family Triakidae; genus Mustelus; species Mustelus asterias. The sequence continues at coordinate 12,515,018 of NC_135819.1, read as the reverse complement.
ATTCTAGGTCAGTGTGCAATTGATGGCATGCATCAGCGGGAATGCATTATTCAGCCTAAAAGAAGACAGACAGCAACGTTTTAGTTAAGATCAAGTGATTTCCTTTAGCCTTCATTTTCCCCTTAAGCGCTTAAATTCTCTCCTTTTCTGCTGAAGAAAGCGAGTCCCTTATAGAGGCACAGTTCCACAGGAAGGATTCATCCTCTAGTACCTCATTTGAGTGGCTGTTATTCATGTACCAGTTTTGACGGTGACTGCTGGCGTAACCTCCAATGAAAGCAATGACACAGAGCGGGATGAAGCTCCCATAAAGAGACTGTGAGGTGTTCATAGAATCCTACAGGACAGAAGGAGGCCATTTGGCCCATCGAGGCTGCACCGACCACAATCCCACCCAGGCCCTATCCCCATAACCCTATGCATTTACCCTCGCTAGACACTAAGGGGCAATTTAGCATGGCCAATCCACCTAACCCGCACGTCTTTTGGACTGTGGGAGGAAACCGGAGCACCCAGAGGAAGCCCAGGCAGACACGGGGAGAATGTACAGACTCCACACAGACAGTGACCCAAGCCGGGAATCGAACCCGGGTCCCTGGCGCTGTGAGGCAGCAGTGCTAACCCACTGTGCCACCGTGCCTTCCATAGTTGCTTGTTAAAAATTAAGAACTCCAGGATAGTTCTCAGGATTGCCTTGAGGAGATAAAGCATAGCTATACAACATGCAAGGGACTCTTAATGTCAACATGATGATACGAGGGCCCAGCTGAAGGGCAACAGATTTGGGGTAACTAATGCAAAACCATGTCCCATCAGGGTAGACCCATGGGGTCACTTCCTGCAGACTGCCAAAATGTCTCCATCTGTTTTCATTTTTCTCTCTTTACTCACATCACATTCCCTCTTTCAGTCATAGATTGTCATCCCGTATTGCTGCTTATCAAATTGAACAATGATCATCTGATCAGGGCAAATTCGGGTGCTACTCCAAGATGTCCTGGCCAAGTCTAGTGAAACCCACTGGAGTTAAAAAGTTTATGAAGCCTGTGGATTTGAGCAGTCCTTTTGCAAACCATTCGAATGGAGAAGAAATTGAACTGTATCAAATGAGGAGGCAGACAGGTTTATAACAAAAAAGTCTTTGGGCGGAATTTTGTGTCTCCGTTACAGCAGGATGGGAGGGTAGAGGGGAGAACTCTACCCCTGCAGCAAGCCATTTGAAACTTCCACAGGTGGGAAGGGTGTCTAAGATTCCACCTGTTATTTTTTTTAAAAATTCATTCACGGGACATGGGCGTCGCTGGCTGGGCCAGCATTTATTGTCCATCCCTAGTCCCCCTTGGAGGGCAGTCGACCACATTGCTGCGGCTCTGGAGTCACATGTAGGCCAGACCGGGTAAGGACGGCAGATTTCCTTCCCTAAAGGACATTAGTGAACCAGATGGGTTTTCCCGACAATCGGCAATGGTTTCATGGTCATCAATGGACTCTCAATTCCAGATTTTTTTTTATTGAATTCGAAATCCACCAGCTGCCATGGCGGGATTCAAACCCGGGATCCCCAGAACATCAGCTGAGTTTCTGGACTAATAGGTGTAGCGATAATACCACTTGGCCATCGTCTCCCCTATTTTCATACAGGGAAGGTTAAGTTAGGGAGGTCGCCAGGGTAAATACCGTAGGGTTACGGGGAGAGGGTGGGATGCTCTCGGAGAGTCAGTGCAAACTTGATGAGCTGAATGGCCTCATTCTGCACCATAGGGGTTCTAGGATTCAGATGTTACAATAATGACTATGCTTCAAAAGTACTTCATTGGCTGTGAAGGGCTTTGAGTGAGATGTCCTGAAGTCATGAAAGGTGTAATACATATTTATAGTTTATTTTATATATATATATGTGTAAATTTAAGTATATATAATATATATATGTGTGCACATATGTATACACACACACATATAGGATCTTGCTTAATGACAACAGGGCACGATACAAGCTTCAAAGAGTCAACAGTGACCCCAGAGGGTTGCATCTGGTTAGCTCCAAGCTCACTTACTGCACCTAACCCAAGAACCTGTCAACTGGATGAGTGACAAGGGGATAATTTCACCCGCAGGAGGTGGGGGGCTGAAGGTCTTGGGAACAAAGAAGCTGCCAAAAAGAAAAAGAGACCTAGAAAGAGCTGCGTGCGCTGCCAAGTATAAAAAGATCTCATTCCAGGTAGTTCTGAAGATTTAGGTTTCACGTTACACAAGAAGTTTTTCCAAGGTCAAATGACAAGTTTTTCCACTTTCTTGGCGCAATATGGTTTTTTCATCTAACCCATGCACGGATGTGAACAGTGCATTTTTCCACTGAATTTTTTGGAAGTTATCTTTATGCAAGTTGCTTAATATATTCAAACTCCAGCTGATTTTAAAATGAAACTTGAAAGGAATATTTACCTTTTTATTTCCATCCTTTAAATATGTTTTCCTTTTGGTCTTTCCAAGTGGCGCAATTCTGTAAAGCTGACAAAAGCAGGCAGGTTGCTCCAACGCTTCTGCCAATATCTCTGATAGCGTTGCTAGGATGTGCACAAGAGTGGCCCAAGAATGACTCTCTCTCTCTCTCTCACCAATTTTTCCTCCCTTCAGGCACACAGCTGCTCTCAACTCTGCAACAACCTTACCCACTCTCTCGCTGCATCAACCCCCCCACTTCCACATGCAAACGAGGACTCAAGATGGATGCCGGAGTGAGGCGACTTCTTGCAAGCTGTGCCCAGCATACCTTCTAATTCTATCTTTTACTCTCATTCTGTGCTTCTAAAACTTTTTTCTTCTTCCCTGCTGCCATCAGACTTTTGAATGGACCTCCCTTGCATTAAGTTGATCTTTCTCTACACCCTAGATGTGGCTGTGACACTACATTCTGCACTCTCTCCTTTCCTTCTCCATGAACGGTATGCTCTGTCTGTATGGCGAGCAAGAATCAATACTTTTCACTACATACTAATACATGTGACAATAATAAATCAAATAAAATCAAATCAAAACCCACAACTCCATAACCAAATGGTGTAATTGGTAAAACACATTTGATTGTATTTGATTTATTATTGTCACATGTCTTAGTATCCAGTGAAAAGTATTGTTTCTTGCGCGCTATACAAAGCATACCGTTCATAGAGAAGGAAATGAGAGAGAGTGTAGTGTTTCAGTCATATCTAGGGTGCAGAGAAAGATCACCTTAATGCAAGGTAGGTCCATTCAAAAGTCTGATGGCAGCAGGGTAGGAGCTGTTCTTGAGCCGGTTGGTACGTGACCTCAGACTTTTGTATCTTTTTCTCTACGGAAGAAGGTGGATGAGAGAATGTCCGGGGTGCGTGGGGTCCTTAATTATGCTGGCTGCTTTGCTGAGGCAGCGGGAAGTGTAGACCGAGTCAATGGACGGGAGGCTGATTTGCGTGATGGATTGGGCTACATTCACGACATTTTGTAGTTTCTTGTGGTCTTGGGCAGAGCAGGAGCCCATACCAAGCTGTGATACAACCAGAAAGAATGCTTTCTATGGTGCATCCTGCACTCCACTGAGCTAAGACCCCACTTTTGGCAGTCCAATGTTCACCAGCGCTGTCCATTCAGATTAGACCACTCAATTTCATACCACCTAACGTTGGGCCTCCTATGCTGCTCTACTTTAGGTATAATGCACATTTGTGCTTCACTTTCAACAGTGGAAAAACAAAATAAATCATCCATCTCATCTCATCTCCAAAGCACAGCAGCCAGGATTTTCTGGTCCCGCCTGCCGCTGGTATCTTCCAGTCCCACTGAAGGTCAATGGACTTTTGGCTGGCCCTCTGCAGATCCTCACATTTTTTCTGCAGAGTAGTGGGGATGTGTTGGAGGGATTAGCAGGCTGATTATCAACCTGTGGAACAACGTCCTGGACACTTCTTGTGCAACCAACAAGTCCTGAAATGGGACTTGAACCCGGAACTTGTGACACAAAGGCAGAGGGTACTACCCACTGAGCTACATCATCTCCCACATTCAATTTAGTGTTTAGTTGCTGTGATTGTGACAAGACAATTTTATTTTACTCCCTTTAGTGAAAGAACAAATTCATATTCTTCCATTTACATAATGCCTTTCATCATTTCGGTATGTTCCAAAGCATTTCCCAGGTGACCTTTGCTGAAATATAATCACTTTTAAGGGCATTAGCTATTTCTTTAAAAAGTTTATTTATTATTAGTGTCACAAGTAGACTTACATTAACACTGCAATGGAATTACTGTGAAAATCCTCTAGTCGCCACAATCCGGCGCCTGTTCGGGTACACTGAGGGAGAATTTAGCATGGCCAATGCACATAACCAGCACCGGACTGTGGGAAGAAATCCACACAGACACGGGGAGAACATGTGGACTCTTCACAGACAGTGACCCAAGCCGGGAATCGAACCTGGCACTGTGAGGCAGCTGTGCTAACCACTTTGCCACCGTGCTGCCCCAATTTGTGCACAAAGTTCTACAAACAAGTCAGTTAAATGAACAGTTATTGTTTTTGTTATAGGATAAATATTGACCAAGGCACCTTGAGAATTCACACCCCTACTTCTCTTCAAATAATGCTGTTGGATCTTTCATGTCAACCTGAACAGATGGACAGGCCTCATTTTAACCGCTTAGCTCTGACAAGAGCTGAACTGATGTGACAGCTTAGTTTATCGGCTCAAGGCCTGGAGAGGGTCTTGTATCCACAAGCTTCTGACATAGGAGGGAAGAGGCAATGCTGAATTCCACAAGCATTAGGAGGAAGCTGATAAATAGGTTTTCAAAATCACTGCTGTGAGAGCTTAGGAAAATGTAGAAACCTAGAAACATAGAAGATAGGAGCAGGAGGAGGCCATCTGGCCCTTCGAGCCTGCTCCGTCATTCATCACAATCATGGCTGATCATTCAACTCAATAGCCTAATCCTGCTTTCTCCCCATAACCTTTGATCCCATTCGCCCCAAGTGCTATATCCAGCCGCCTCTTGAACACATTCAATGTTTTGGCATCAACTACTTCCTGTGGTAATGAATTCCACAGGCTCACCACTCTTTGTCTCCTCATCTCCATCCTAAATGGTCTACCCTGAATCCTCAGACTGTGAGCCCTGGTTCTGGAGCCCCCCACTATTGGGAACATCCTCCCTGCATCTACCCTGTCTGGTCCTGTTAGAATTTTATAAGTCTCTATGAGATTCCCCCCTCATTCATCTGAACTCCAGCAAAAACAATCCTAACCTAGTCAATCTCGCCTCATACATCAGCCTGGTAAACCTTCGCTGCACTCCCTCGAGAGCAAGAACATCCTTCCTCAGAAAAGAAGACCAAAACTGCACACAATGTTCTGGGTGTGGCCTCACCAAGGCCCTGTATAATTGCAACAACACATCCCTGCTCCTGTACTCGAAACCTCTCACAATGAAGGCCAACATACCATTTGCCTTCTTTACCGCCTGCTGCACCTGCATGCTTACCTTCAGTGGCTGGTGCACAAGGACACCCAGGTCCCGCTGCACACTCCCCTCTCCCAATTTACAGCCATTCAGGTAGTAATCTGCCTTCTTGTTTTTGCTTCCAAAGTGAATAACCTCACATTTATCCAAATTGTACTGTATCTGCCATTGATTTGTCCACTCACCCAACCTGTCCAGATCATGCTGAAGGGTCGCGGGCCCATCAATTTAGCCATTGAAAGGTGAAAAGATTTAACTGCCTATGGGGAAAGCCTGCCTTATGACTAAAAGGTTCAGCAGAATAAAATTAATCCTCAAACTAATCTTGTTCTTCACTCCACATTATTTCATACCCTTGTATCAGCTGGTTTTCACCATATATATAATATACAGACCATCTGTCACTTTATATCTTAAGGTCAACTCCCAAAATCTCATGGGATAAAGGGGGAGGTGGCTAGATGGGTGGAGAACTGGTTTGGTCACAGAAGACAGAGGGTGGTAGTGGAAGGGTCTTTTTCCGGCTGGAGGCCTGTGACTAGTGGTGTTCCGCAGGGCTCTGTATTGGGACCTCTGCTGTTTGTGATTTATATAAATGATCTGGAAGAAGGTGTAACTGGGGTGATCAGTAAGTTTGCGGACGACACAAAATTGGCAGGACTTGCAGATAGTGAGGAGCATTGTCAGAAGCTACAGAAGGATATAGATAGGCTGGAAATTTGGGCAAAGAAATGGCAGATGGAGTTCAATCCTGATAAATGCGAAGTGATGCATTTTGGTAGAAATAATGTAGGGAGGAGCTATATGATAAATGGCAGAACCATAAAGGGTGTAGATACGCAGAGGGACCTGGGTGTGCAAGTCCACAGATCCTTGAAAGTGACGTCACAGGTGGAGAAGGTGGTGAAGAAGGCATATGGCATGCTTGCCTTTATAGGACGGGGCATAGAGTATAAAAGTTGGGGTCTGATGTTGCAGATGTATAGAACGTTGGTTCGGCCGCATCTGGAATACTGCGTCCAGTTCTGGTCGCCACACTACCAGAAGGACGTGGAGGCTTTGGAGAGAGTACAGAGGAGGTTTACCAGGATGTTGCCTGGTATGGAGGGGCTTAGTTATGAGGAGAGATTGGGTAAACTGGGGTTGTTCTCCCTGGAAAGACGGAGGATGAGGGGAGACTTAATAGAGGTGTATAAAATTATGAAAGGCATAGATAGGGTGAACGGTGGGAAGCTTTTCCCCAGGTCAGTGGTGACGTTCACGAGGGGTCATAGGTTCAAGGTGAAGGGGGGGAGATATCAGACGAACATATTTTACACAGAGGGTGGTGGGGGCCTGGAATGCGCTGCCAGGCAAGGTGGTGGAGGTGGACACACTGGGAACGTTTAAGACTTATCTAGACAGCCATATGAACGGAGTGGGAATGGAGGGATACAAAAGAATGGTCTAGTTTGGACCAGGGAGCGGCACGGGCTTGGAGGGCCGAAGGGCCTGTTCCTGTGCTGTATTGTTCTTTGTTCTTTGTATTATTTTTTGTGCAAGTCTGCAACAAGGCTACATTTGTCTAAAATGTGTAGTGCTGGCAAAATAAAACATGTACTTTTTAATTATAGATTGACATTTAGCATGAAAGTTCTATTTAGAAAGAAGGTAGTCCCAAGTAGTCCCAAGATGACATGCCTAGCATTGCAAGTTCTGGAACCAAGTCAACATTCAGGGGCAGATTAACCTGCCTGAGTCAACCAAATCTAGACGACTCTAGGACAATGTTGGTGATTAACAAACAAATCTGTCTCAATTATCAAACCTGGAGTAGACCCATCATGTGAGGCTGGAATTTCTCCCCACTCCACTCAGTTGCAGTTAAATGTTTTATTTGCAGATTAACAAATAGATTGGTCTTGGTTAGATGAACTTCAGGAATTTTCCAGTGATTTAAGCTGATAAACTGCATGACATGGCTGGTTAAGCTTCAGCAAATATCCCATACGCACGTTTGAGGATCTCGAAGTTCTGTCTCTGTCAATCAGTGCCAGAAATTTATAGACTTAATTAAATAGGTTGTGTTGCTACAAGAACAGAATCCACCCTCTGTTTCAGACAAATAAAATTCTATGCACGTACAGTTCTCATAGCTTAGTTTTCTGATCTTGAAGAGATTTTCCACACTGAGCAAAATGAGTAATTGTTAAAACCCATATACAAAAATGAGAAATATTATCAGGCCCATCAATGCCCTTCTCATTCATGAGGATGTTGAACATATGACCTGTAAGCCATTGCATTCCGGACCACAAAACCAGACACATTCCTTCCTATTTGCACTGTCATCTCTGATGCACTGGCCTATTCTCAGTGGAATCGTGTGTCGGTTTGAAGATGGCTTGACTTAGCAGTGATGGCTCAATGGTAGCTAAACATTCCAAATTGGATATCTAAATCTACAGTTTAAGGTTGGAGCACTTGCAACAATCTTCAGCCAGAAGTGGATGGTCCATCTTGGTCTCCTCCTGAGGTCCCCAGCATCACAGATACCAGTCTTCAGCCAATTCGAGTGACTCCACGAGATATCAAGAAACAGCTAAAGGAACTAGCCACTGCAAAGGCTTTGGATCTTGAAAATATTCCGTCAATAGTGCTAAAGACTTCTGTTCCAGAACTTGTCCGACCACGTCCTAGCCGAGTTATTCCAGTACAGGTACAACACTGGCATCTACCCGGCAAAGTGGAAAATTGCCCAGGAATGTCCTGTACACAAAAAGCAGGACCAATGCAACCTGGCCAAGTACTGTCCCAGCGGTCTACTCTTGATCATCAGTAAAATAATGGAAGGGGTCATCAACAATGTTATCAAGCAGCACTTGCTTCATAATGACCTGCTCACTGATGCTCAGTTTAGGTTCCGCCAGGGTTACACAGCACCTGACATCATTACAGCTTTAGTTCAAACATGGGAAAAAAGAGATGAACTCAAGATGAGAGACCAGAGTGACATTAAGGCAGCATTTGACAGAGAGTAGCATCAAGGAACCCTATCAAAACTGGAGTCAATGGGAATAAGGGGGAAAATTCTCCTCCATTGAGTCACACCTAGCACAAAGGAAGATAGTTGTGATTGTTGGAGGTCAATAATCCCAGTTCCAGGACATCACTGCAGGAGTTCCTCAGGATCTTCAGCTGTTTCATCAATGACATTCCTTCCTTCAAATCTCAGAATTAGAGATGTTCACTAATGATTACACAATATTCGGCACCGATCGAACCCAGGTCCCTGGAGCTGTGAGGCAGCAGTGCTAATCACTGCACCAGTGTGCCGTCATATTAAACTGTGTTCATCCAACAGTAAGAATCCTCCAGTAGCAAGCGATAATAAACAAAACAAAACTTCACAAGTAAGCCCAAAGTAATGGTTTAATGAAGACCTTTCATTACACAACCACTTGGGCCATGCCCTGAGCCACAAAATGCTTCCCCAATCCCCATTTGCTTCTTATTTCTACCGGGTCAGCAGGTCAGCTGACCGCCACCACCTGTTGCCATTGTTTCTATTGTCCACTGAGTCAGCTGGTCAGCTGGCCATCACAGCATGTTGCGATTGGTTGCATTGTAACAACTGTGCCAACTCTACGTCACTGCAGTCATTAAACTACCCTTATTTCTCATGTATTAGGATTTGCAATCTGCTAGTTGTCAGGGATTCACTCAACAAGTTTAAATAATCCTGTCTGGGCGTTGTTCCCTCTTCTTCAAGATCAGTTTGCCAAAGCATTTTCTTTATTACAGCTCTCCTATACACCATGGGTGGGATCTTACGGCCTCGCTCATCCCGGAACCGTTAAATCCCGCCCGAGGTCAACGGACCTTTCCACGCTCCGCCCTTCGCTCGCTCCGATTCCCGTGGCGGGCCGGCCAGTAAAAGTCCGGTCCATGTTGCTCATGGCCATCTCAAACTAATCCAGGTTCTAATCGGTTGAAATTCATTTTGCAGTCTTGTTTGAAAGCCAATAAAAAAGGTTTGGTATCGTTTCAACGTACCAACGGTTTGGTATCGTTTCACCTAATCATTTTAATAAAGGCAATAGATCAAATTTAACATATTATACCTGACATGTGAAATTGAAGGTAAAACAGTTTCTCACATCATAGAACTTGGATTTAACTCAAATTTCTTGCCCCAACCGGCAGAATTCTGGAAACACTTCTTCAGTGTTCTAGGGAACAATCTATAGAGTCACTGGAGGCAATTTTGAGCCCACACTCTCTGTCTGCGCACTCAAAATCCAGAAAGCGCGATTCGTGCAGACGAGTTTCTGAGTTCCGATATTCCCAAGCCCTCACTGGCGGGGTGGCATTAAAAATATCATGGGACCGCAGAAAGCTCATTTTAATACATTAGCATGTCATTAGTGAGCACTTGCTCCTGGACTTACCCCCTCACTGGATATTCAGTGGGCCCTGGCGTGATGTCATGTCACAACAGGTTCACCTACGCATGAACCAGGGGCTGTGGGGGGAAAGGAGGGAGGGCGGGGTGGTGTAAAGGTGAGTGTAGCCCCTGGGGGGGGAGGCAGTGGCCTAGCATTGCCCCCCCCCCCCGGCACTGCCCCTTGGCACAGATTGGGAATGCCAGGTTGGCACCATGCTGATAATCAGAGGGGAAGGGAAAAAAGGGGCTGATGATCGGGGGAGGGCCAGGGCTGATGATCAGAGGAAGGCCAGGATGAGATCAATGATCAGGGGGAGGGGGAGAAGGGGCTGATGATCGGGAGGAAGGGGCCGATGATCGGGAGGAAGGGGGCGAAGGGACCGAAGGTCAGGGTGAGTTGAGGGGGGGAGAGTGAGAGAAGTGCCGACTCTGATCAAGGATGGGGGCTGGAGCTCCTGAGACCCGTGTGGTGGGCTAACGGGTGGGAGGTTTATTCCGGTTATGATCAGGGCGCCCTTTAAAGATGCCACGCAAATCTCAGTGCAGCCGGGTATTGCCTGCATGTCGAGGCCCCTCCCCTCCCCGCATGAAACACGCCCCCTTGATTTTTTGGGGGCAGAGTGTGGTAGAATCGAGAGAGAAAACCAATCTATTTCTCTGGAAAGAAACACAGCGGTTTTCTTGCCAGAACAAACACTGGCAATTTTGGTAAGATTCCACCCGCCCCCCACCCACCCCCCCTCCCTGCTCCCCCCCACCACCACCCCCCACCCCCCCATGTCCCCCACCAATCTCTAAGCTGCAATCCTCATGAATCTTAAAGCTCTTTCAAGCCTCACTGATATCTGTCTCACAAAGTAAACCATTAACTGGTCACAGCAAGCATAGTACATGCATTGGGGGCTTACAGAGTAATGATAAAGCAATTGACCACCTTTTGCTTTTACCAAGAATTTGCGAGACAGCTTGCCACTCCATATGTGATCACTGCGCCGTCAGATTATGGCGAAACCAATGACATTGCGCTCACTGGTTCTGTAAGCCTTTTTGACCCATGCCTGACACTGTCTTAGTGCAGAACATGCAGACTTTGGTGGTACAAAGGAGAGTCCTGCAAAGATGAGTAAGATGAGGTTGTCCACTATCATCCATCCTATTTCCATCAACAACAGGTTGGATATCATTGAAAGAGTCAGCCTCAGAAAATCAGCTCTGGGTATTTTTGAAATGTGCTCTTTTTATTAGCCAGCATTACATTGTTGCTGCACTCACCTGAGGACTGAATGTGCCAGTAAATGTTTGGCTTCAGGGCAGAATTACAACAGACTCAAAATGCTGGAAAATGATCAAAAATTGTCCCATCTTGGAACAAAGAACAAAGAAAATTACAGCACAGGAACAGGCCCTTCGGCCCTCCAAGCCTGCACTGACCATGCTGCCCGACTGAACTAAAACCCCCTACCCTTCTGGGGACCGTATCCCTCTATTCCCATCCTATTCATGTATTTGTCCAGATGTCCCTTAAAACTCACTATCGTATCTGCTCCCCCTGCAGCGAGTTCCAGGCACCCACTAATCTCTGTGTAAAACACCTGCCTCGTACATCTCCTTTAAACCTTGCCCCTCGCATCTTAATCTTATGGCCCCTAGTAATTGACTCTTCCACCCCGGGAGACAGCTTCTGACTATCCACTCTGTCCATGCCCCTCATAATCTTGTAGACTTCTATCAGGTCGCCCTTCAACCTCTGTCGTTCCAGTGAGCACAAACCGAGTTTCTCCAACCTCTCCATGCTGTGAACCTCTATGACTCTATTAAAAAGCATTTAGACAGTGACATGGGTAACATGGGTATAGAGGGATATGGGCCAAATGCAGGCAATTGGGAATAGCTTAGGGGTTTAAAAAAAAAGGGCGGCATGGACAAGTTGGGCCAAAGGGCCTGTTTCCATGCTGTAAACCTCTATGACTCTCCTCATAGCTAATGCCCTCCATACCAGGCAACATCCTGGTAAAGTTTTTCTGTACCCTCTCCAAAGCCTCCACATCCTTCTGGTAGTGTTGCAATACACTACCTTTGCCCCCTTCAAAGTTTCTACCACTGTAACAATTGGATATCATATTTTGTTTCCTTTTACAGTAATACTTAATCCTTATGCCATAAAATGAAGGAATATTGGCTTTATACCTGCAGTGCTAAGCTCAGCAGCACTCCCATTTAACTATTCCTTTTAAGTGAGGCCATCAGGTTTCAGTTCCCACAGGAAAACAAACTGAATTGTGAAATATGATCCCAATACAAATATTGAAATGATTAAGGACTTTAACTCATATAGTCACCCATATAGCCGTGTCCTTGATCACAGACCTTTACTCAGTTGTTTTTTTTTGGATTTGCTATTCTTTCACCAGGTGGGAGGTGGGAGTGGGGGTGGGGGTGGGGGTGGAGGGGTGGGGGGGTGGGGGGGGGGGGTGTTATGTCAGCTTTTATAGTTTGGTGTGCATGTCGGAAATAATTTGACATACGTGGAGCACCTGCCTCAGCAAGACAGGAAAGCCACAGCGTACGGCCAGCTCAAGCTCCAGCTATAATAGGGCAACTTTCATGAAATCATGATGCTCCCATCTGCTTTAGCCGACTACCCCATCCAGGGTGGCACGGAGGCACAGTGGTTAGCACTGCTGTCTCACAGCTCCAGGGACCCGGGTTCGATTCCTGGCTCGGGTCACTGTCTGCGCGGAGTCTGCACGTTCTCCCTCGTGTCTGCGTGGATTTCCTCCGGGTGGTCCGGTTTCCTCCCACACGCCAAAGATGTGCGGGTTGGGTTGATTGGCTATGCTAAATTGCCCCTCAGTGTCCCGGGATGTGTAGGTTAGAGGGATTAGCAAGGTGGATGTCTAGGGTTGTGGGGGGGTAGGGTCTGGGGTGGGATTATTGTCGGTGCAGATTTGATGGGCTGGATGGCCTCCTTCTGCACTGTAGGGATTCTATGATTCCACCTGCAAAACACTGCGAATTAAGATGGGAGATGGCAGAAAAGGTTGAATTTAGAGATACAGAACTGTTCATGTCTAAATGTCCAGCTAGCGATTTTCTGTCAGGTGGGCATGATTAAAATTAATCCGTTTCTGTTAGAATTTAACATCCCTTTTCTTCCCCCCCCTCTCCCACCACTGCCTCCAATCTTGAAGCCAATAATTCACGCCAGGGTATTCCATTGGCATTGGTGAATCGAGGAATAACCTCCACCAGCATTGCGAGTTTCTGCCATGGGGGTCGTCATGTGACTGAAAAGGCTAATTCTCGAGCCACTGCCATTTGGGCACATGGGGCAGGATGAGCAGTGGGATCCGAAGCACAGGAGAGAGCACTGCCAGCATTTAAGCATCAACCACTGGTCTGGTCTAGGTAAGGATGGAAGATTTTCTTCCCTTAAGAAAGTTAGCAAAGCCAATGGATTTTCTTCAACAATCCATAATGTTTGCATGATCACCACTACAACCATTATAGAGTTGTAGAGCCACAGAGGTTAATAGCATGAAAGCAGGCCCTTCGGCCCAACTTGTCCATGCCGCCCATTTTTTTAACCATTAAGCTAGTCCCAATCGCCCGCGTTTGGCCCATATCCCTCTATACCCATTTTACCCATGTAGCTGCCTAAATGTTTTTTCAAAGACAAAGATATTCGCTTCCATTCCAGATTTCTTTTGATCAATTTGATTCCTTCAGCTGGAATGGGAGTATTGGAACCCATTTGAGAGCGTTAGTCTATGCCTCTGCCTCTGGATTACCAGGCCGGTAACATTACCATTTCACCATCATCTCCCTCCTTTTCATTCCTTCCCTGCTGCCTCACCATTAAGATGGTGTGACTCAATGTGTGATGCAGTTTCATTGACAAGTTACTGTTATTGATCGGTAGCAAGCCTGTCTTTAATGGCGGCGCTACTGAACTTCAGAATGTCTTTGAAGTGTTTTCTTTGCCTCCTCCTGGAACAGTGGCCATTTGAGTACTGAAAAAAACAGGATCTGGTGGGGAAGACATTTTTTGAGCGGACAGGTGCCGTGTCCATTCTATTGAAGGTGATTTTCCAGGAGCTTTTCCTGAAGGTTTATGGAGCTGTCTTCAAGAAGGATGCAAGTATCTGTTCGACAGTCCTCCAATTGTATCTAGAAAGAAGCGGCCGAGGCATCACTAGTGGAATTGCTCCAGTGCTCTTATGTGTAACTGATACATAGACCAGGTCTCACTGCAGTACGGGGGTCTGGTGATGACAACTGGACTTGGAATACACTAGTAAGAGTAACGACTATACTACCAATGTGAATCTAAACCCGCACTAACTGACTGACACTTGGGCTGGAATTTTACCGTCCCGCCTGCCACGGGAATCGGAGTGGGCAAGGGGCGGACCATGGGAAGGTCCGTTGACCTCGGGCGGGAATTTACAGTTTTGGGGATGAGCGAGGCTGTAAAATCCCAGGTCTAATGTCCTCTGAAGCGGCCCACTGAAGTACAAATAATTGCTTCAAGGAGGAATACTAATTTATCGCTTCCTTAGTCCAGGGAAAAAAATGTGCCTTAATGCAATTCTGTAAAAAAAATAAACATCCTTATATGTTTCAATGGATTTACAATCTGAATAATTTACTCAAATCTCTTGCTCACATTTCCTTGATACTGACACCCTGGTATGCTCCTTGCCAAGATATATAAATATGCTGTCAAACATGGTTTTCTTGAACTATTTTAGGTTAATTAAAGCAGTAAAATGTCCTTGGAGATACATAACCCTGCTGGCCAAGATCTGTCTCCATAGAAGGACGACAATGGCTTCAAAGATGTTGCACGCGATATAATTAACACTCTTAAGAGCCAGAATTGTCTCTATAATTCGGGTTTATTCCCATCGGTTTATGCTTTTTCACCTGGAATATTTAAACAGAGATGGGGGTGAGGAAGAGAAGAATGACAGAAATGTCTTGAGCCTGGTTTTTTTTTTAGCACTTCTTGTGCAAATAAACTTGGGCTACACGTAGCTCAGTAATTATCAATATAGGAACAGTTGGAGGCCATGTAGTCCCCTCGAGACATGATTAACATTTGGTTGATCTGCACCCTAACTTCATTTCCCCAAAGCTCCATATCTCTCTACATTCTGCACTCTCTCCTTTCCTTCTCTATGTACGGTGTGCTTTGTCTGTATAGCGCGCAAGAAACAATACTTTTCACTAATACATGTGCCAATAATAAATCAAATCTGCAGGTCTGCAGATGCAACAGGTGATCAAGAAGGCAAATGGGATGTTGGCCTATATCGCAAGGAGGATAGAATATAAAAGCAGAGATGTCTTGCTGCATCTGTACAGGGCATTGGTGAGGCTGCAGCTGGAATACTGTGTGCAGTATTGGTCCCCTTATTTGCGGAAGGATATATTGGCCTTGGAGGGAGTGCAGAGAAGGTTCACCAGGTTGATACCAGAGATGAGGGGTGTTGATTATGAGGAGAGACTGAGCAGATTGGGTTTCTACTCGTTGGAATTTAGAAGGCTGAGGGGGGATCTTATAGAGACCTATAAGATAATGAAGGGGCTGGATAGGGTAGAGGTGGAAAGATTCTTTCCACTTAGAAAGGAAGCTAGAACTAGAGGGCACAGCCTCAAAATAAAGGGGGATCAGTTTAGGACAGAGTTGAGGAGGAACTTCTTCTCTCAGAGGGTGGTGAATCTCTGGAATTCTCTGCCCACTGAAGTGGTGGAGGCTACCTCGTTGAATATGTTTAAATCACGGATAGATGGATTCCTGATCGGTAAGGGAATTAGGGGTTATGGGGATCAGGCGGGTAAGTGGAACTGATCCACTTCAGATCAGCCATGATCTTATTGAATGGCGGGGCAGGCTCGAGGGGCTAGATGGCCTACTCCTGCTCCTATTTCTTATGTTCTTATGTTCTTATGTAAATACAATCAAAAACCAACAAAAATAATTAACACATTGTTTAATACTGTATCAATCAAGCAGCAAGAGTTTTTTCTGTTGTTCCTTCTAAGCTTCACTCTCCCCCCTCCCCCTCCCCCCCACCTCCCTCATCTCCTTATCTTTCGGAGTGTTATCATTTCCTTATTTGTTACTGCCAAAATAAATTTAAACCTCTATATTTTAACATTAGGCAATCCTCTTAATTGACCTCAAATTACCATTATTTGAGAATGATATTAAAATAGGTGGGAAAGCAGGCAGTGAAGAGGACATAAAGATTCTACAGACGGATATAGACAGGCTAGGGGAATGGGCCAAGATTTGGCAGGTGGAGTTTAATGTGGATAAATGTGATTTTGACAAAAAAAAATAGAAAGGCAAATTATTATCTAAATGAAAAGCAGATGCAAAATGCGTCCAGGCAGAGGGATCTGGGTGTCTATGTAGATGAATCACAGAAAGGTGCAGCATGTAATAAAAAAGGCATATGGGATGTTATTGCAAAAGGACTGGAGTATAAAAGTAGAGATGTTTTGTTGCAATTGTGTAGGGTGTTGGTGAGACCACATCTGGAGTATTGTGTCCAGTTTTGGTCTCCTTATTTGAGGAAGGATGTTGCGGCATTGGAGGCAGTTCAGAGGAGGTTCATCAGATTGATTCCGCGGATGAAGGGGTTGACGTATGAGGAGAGATTAAACAGTTTGGGCTTGTACTCGCTGGAGTTTAGAAGGATGAGAGGGGATCTGATCGAGGGATATAAAATTTTAAAAGGAATTGGCAGGTGAGCTGTATCCAAGCTTCCTTTGTTAACAGGCAACCAAAGTTATGTAAAACGTGGCTCCAGTGTGACTCATAATTCAATCATGCCACTCTTAAAATATTGACAGTCCACCTAAGATCACAATTCATCAAATAGGAAATCACAGTGTTTAAAGTAAAGTTTATTTATGGGTGTCACAAGTAAGGCTTGCATTAACGTTGCAATGAAGTTACTGTGAAATTCCCCATGTCGCCACAGTACGGCACCTGTTCGGGTCAATGCACCCTAACCCGCACATCTTTCAGAATGTGGGAGGAAACCGGAGCACCCAGAGGAAGCCCACGCAGACACAGGGAGAACGTGCAAAATCCCAGTGACCCAAGCCAGGAATCGAACCCGGGTCCCTGGCGCTGTGAAGCAGCAGTGCTAACCATTGTGCTACTGTGCCGCCCCAATTAATGCTTTGCGGACCAGACTACACCTCACCGAGACCACCCTCCCTCCATTGTCCCCTTAAATGTCTGATACCATCACCCATTACTCTGTTCAAAACAATGAAAGCACTGCTGCCCTGGCATGAGACACAGTGACAGCGTAGAATAGGGTCTATGCTCCCTGGCGTGTGCTGGCTTTGCTTTTGTGAGCATGGAATCAAGCAAGTTCCAATGTACTGGGGGTGCGACTGTCATGTTACAATAGATAAGAGATTAATAGAATCAATTTAGCCATTTTTAGAATCGCTACAGTGCAGAAGGAGGCCATTCGACCCATTGAGTCTGCTCCGACCACTATCCCACCCAGGCCCCATTCCCATAATCCCATATATTTACCCAGCTAATCCCCTGACACTAGGATCAATTAAGTATGGCCAATCAACCCAATCCGCACATCTTTGGACTGTGGGAGGAAGCCAGAGCACCCGGAGGAAACCCACGCAGTCATGGGGAGAATGTGCAAACTGCACACAGTGACCCGAGGCCGGAATTGAACCCAGGTCCCTGGCACTGTGAGGCAGCAGTGCTAACCACTGTGCCACCGTGTCGCCCTGGTTTCAGAAGCCTCATTAAGGTTCACCGCATTGATGCAAGTCTGATGGAAAAAAAAACCTCTGAAGGTAAGAACGCAGATCCTTATTTACGCTCTAAAACATGACGATGCTCAGGCACAGCTTGGAACAAAGTGTTCAGCTCAAAGGATTGATGGATCTTTAGCTTTGGGGAAGTAAGAGGTTCATGGGAGAAAGGCTGTTGACATGTTTTCAGAGGGAAAGGAAAGGAAATTTGCCCACTTGTTCCACTTGGAGAATCCCCAATACACTTGCCTCAGCTATTGTTATAATCAGAGCCCATCCCATTCCTAGGGTCGGCAATTCCAGTTGGACTTATTCCTGGGTCATCAGTTGACCTCCCACATCCAATAAAGATGTGCAATATCCTTACAACTGATAAATAATCAGTTAAACAAGTAAGTTTAAAAAATGCACATACATTTATGCCACATTAAGAACCAATTTTGTATGCAGTAGGTCCAACTGTTGATCAATGGCAAAGACGTTTCATGGAACAGTTCTTAAATAAGTGTTGGGATCCCACCTTAAGACAGCGAAGCAACCTAACATCAGGTGACTATTGTCTGTTAACCAAAATCAACGTGACACAAGATATATCATCGAATTCCTACAGTGCAGTAGGATCCCATTTGGCCCATCGAGTCTGCATCGACCACAATCCCACCCAGGCCCTATCCCCAGAACCCCATGTATTTACCCTGCTAATCCCCAGAAACTAGGGACAATTTAGCATGGCCAATCTACCTAACCCGCACAATCTACCTAACTCGCACATGGCCAATCTACCTAACCCGGAAGGAAACCGGAGCACCTGGAGGAAACCCACGCAGACACAGGGAGAATGTGCAAACTCCACACAGAAGGTCACCCGAGGTCAGAATTGAACCCGGGTCCCTGGCACTGCGAGGCAGCAGTGCTAACCACTGTGCCACCGCATCCTTGGGGCTCAGGATATTGATACCATTTTTATTACTGAATTATTTTGAAAACCTGTGGATGGAGGAGAGATATAGGGCAGTTATTCAAAGATGGAGTGATGACTGGAAACGGTGGGGAAATACAACTCATTTAAAGGCAGATGGATAAGTGTTATTTGACTTTGCCTTAAGGAAGCTTAGAGTGCAAAGGTGCTCATTACTAAGAGTTTTCTATTAAAAAAATCCCTTCTATTCTATAAAGAGCTATTGACAGGAACAACCATTTTAAAGATTTAAGTGTTTCTAAATTCTATTCTGAATTAGTCATGGGTGACTGTGTGGAGTTTGCACGTTCTCCCCTGTCTGCGTGGGTTTCTTCCAGATGCTCTGGTTTCCTCCC
The DNA here is from genome assembly GCF_964213995.1 of Mustelus asterias. Classification (NCBI taxonomy): domain Eukaryota; kingdom Metazoa; phylum Chordata; class Chondrichthyes; order Carcharhiniformes; family Triakidae; genus Mustelus; species Mustelus asterias. Next base: position 12,495,974 of record NC_135819.1, on the reverse strand, counting down.
AAAGATGTGCAAATTAGGTGGATTGACCATGCTAAGTTGACCCTAGCAGGGTAAATACATGGGGCTACGCGGAGAGGCAGTGGGATTGTGGCCGGTGCAGACTCGATGGGTCAAATGGCCTCCTTCTGCACTGTAGGGATTCTATGATCCATTTACCCCTTGAAAATTTGGGTCAATCAGAATTTTTAATGTGACTGCACATCTTTGTGTTTAATCTTGCCTTTTACTAACTAAAAACACTTCAAGGTTTAACACAGGCATCTATCATCATTATCATCACTTTGCACAGTTCCAACCAACTCTGACCAGATATAATTATGTCGCAACAATTTTCCTCACTTTCCCCTGCGTATCCCAGTCCTCCAACAGTAAACATGTTATAAATCCATAGCCTTTAAGTATTAAAAAAAAAGATCCCTTTCAGCATGAAACAGGCATTGCCTGAAGTGGTTGACCCTTTTTAACCAGTATCAAGTTAGCCACAAATAAAAGGCAAAGCCAAGTGGCAGGCAGTGCTGGGAAACAGCTTGAAGAATGTTAGCCTTGTGCCCCTCAGACTGAGACAGAATGTTCCTCTCCTTTGAGTGAGCACTTCCATATTTCCCACCAGGGAGAGTGTTTACTGAAAACAGTATCTTTTTTGTTGCCTCATAAGGACCACATTCAAGATCTGTACCCAGGCGACACTTGACTGGATTGCTCCTCCATTCCTTTTTCCTCAATCATTTGAGCTCGGCACCTACCCTCGAGCTGAGCAACACTCAGACCCCGCGTTGCCTCACCTACTGTACTGGGAGCAAGCGGGATAAAAACTAAAGCAGATTGTGATGAAAGTGAAGGGCACAGGTTCATTTCTATCAGCCAAAAGTTGGGTATCAGTAACAGGGTAAGAAGTCCCACAACACCAGGTTAAAGTCCAACAGGTGTATTTGGTAACATAAGCCACGTGCTTTCGGAGCGCTGCTCCTTCATCGGGTGAGTGGAGAGTCGGGTTCACAAACAGGGCATATATAGAAACAAACTCAATTTACGAGATAATGGTTGGAATGCGAATCTTTACAGGTCATCAAGTCTTAAAGGTACAGACAATGTGAGCGGAGGGAGCATTAAGCACAGGTTCAAGAGATGTGCATTGTCTCCAGACAGGACAGCCAGTGAGATTTTGCAAGCCCAATCAAGTTGTGGGGGTTACAGATAGTGTGACATGAACCCAAGATCCCGGTTGAGGCCGTCCTCATGTGTGCGGAACTTGGCCATCAGTTTCTGCTCAGCGATTCTGTGTTGTCGTGTGTCGTGAAGGCCGCCTTGGAGAACACTTACCCGAAGATCAGAGGCTGAATGCCCGTGATTGCTGAAGTGTTCCCCGACAGGAAGAGAACACTCCTGCCTGGTGATTGTCGAGCGGTGTTCATTCATCCGTTGTCATAGCATCTGCATGGTCTCCCCAATGTACCATACCTCGGGACATCCTTTCCTGCAGCGTATCAGATAATGAATGAACAGCGCTCGAAAATTTCACCAGGCAGGAGTGTTCTCTTCCTGTTGGGGAACACTTCAAGAAGTTTAACAACACCAGGTTAAATATGGAAGTGCTCACTCAAAGGAGAGGAACATTCTGTCTCAGTCTGAGGGGCACTGAAGTGTTCCCCGACAGGAAGAGAACACTTGGGGAACACTTCAGCAGTCATGGCATTCAGCCTCTGATCTTCGGGTAAGCGTTCTCCAAGGCAGCCTTCATGACACACAACAATGCAGAATCGCTGAGCAGAAACTGATAGCCAAGTTCCGCACACATGAGGACGGCCTCAACCGAGATCTTGGGTTCATGTCACACTATCTGTAACCCCTATGACTTGCCTGGGCTTGCAAAATCTCACTAACTGTCCTGTCTGGAGACAATACACATCTATTTAACCTGTGCTTAACCCTCTCTCCACTCACATTGTCTGTACCTTTAAGACTAGATTACCTGTAAAGACTCGCATTCCAACCATTATTTTGTAAATTGAGTTTGTGTCTTTATATGCCCTGTTAGTGAACACGACTCCCACTCACCTGATGAAAGAGCAGCGCTCTGAAAGCTTGTGGCTTGTGCTACCAAATAAACCTGTTGGACTTTAACCTGGTGTTGTGAGACTTCTTACTGTGCTTACCCCAGTCCAACACTGGCATCTCCACATCATATCAGTAATAGAGACAGTGTAAATTGTTGTGTTGCACCAAGTATATGCATAGGCATCTAGTTCACAGAGACTCTATTGGGATTCTTTGTGGGCGGCACGGTAGCACAGTGGTTAGCACTGCTGCCTCACAACTCCAGAGACCCGGGTTCGATTCCTGGCTTGGGTCACTTTCTGTGTGGAGCTTGCACGTTCTCCCCCGTGTCTGTGTGAGTTTCCTCCGGGTGCTCCGGTTTCCTCCCACAGTCCAAAGATGTGCAGGTTAGGTGCATTGGCCGTGCTAAATTGTCCCTTAGTGTCCTGGGAGGTGTAGCTTAGAGGGATTAGTGGGCTAAATTTGTGGGGTCACGGGGATAAGGCCTCGGTGGGATTGTTGTTGGTGTAGACTCGATGGCCTCCTTCTGCACTGTAGAGTTTCTATGATTTGGACAGTCCCAGGGCTGGTGGGGGTAGAGTGGCGGTTAAAGATTAATAAATAGGAAGCCTTATGCCCCCCGCCAACATCCAGCTCCAACCCACGCCCTCCGGTTTTAACAGTGGTAGGTCAGGGGAGGAGTGGCCAACTCATAGGCACCCAAGGAGATGGTCGTCACTGAAACGTCTTAACGCAGCCGCATGTCCTCATTTTTAATATTCTTATTTTTTCGAGACTAGGTTTCCTTTATCCTACCAAGACAGCCCTCAGCAAAAAACTACCTGATGGCATTTTGAAGGACAGTGAATCATCCTCTCTCAGAAGGTACGAGGGCAAAAGGGAAAAGAGGAAACTCGCACCACATCGACCGTAGAAAAGGGTACCTATCAGATAACAGTTAATTCACAGTGAAGCTAAAATGCATGCACAACTGTAGCTGAGAAATATATAGTGTGGAGATGCTGGCGTTGGACTGGGGTGGGCACAGTAAGAAGTCTCACAACACCAGGTTAAAGTCCAACGGGTTTAGTTGGAATCACGAGCTCTCAGAGCGCTGCTCCTTCATCAGGTGAGTGGAGAGGGACCTACCTCTCCACTCTCCTGATGAAGGAGCAGTGCTCTGAAAGCTTGTGGTTCCAAATAAACCTGTTGGACTTTGACCTGGTGTTGTGAGACTTCTTACTGAGAAATACAAATAGCAAAAATTCATCCAAGTTGTTCTGAACTACCAATTGTGAGGCCGTCAAGGCTCTGAAGTTATTAATGCCACAAATACTACTTTGACATTCAACAACAACAGAGAACTCCCTCGGATAGTTAATGACTCTATTCAGAAAACTGCACATATTTCAAGTGCCCCTGAGTCTCAAATGCCGGAGGTCACTCGTTAAGAAGTCATCGAGTATGAGTTTACTGAGATTTTCTTTTGGGATGGATTATTTCTTGCACTCAGCTGTGACTAAATTACATTGCAACGGAGTCTGAAAGGTGGTCTGACCAAGCTGTGACCTGGAACTGTATTCCAGTGTCAGGACCTCAGATTTTGAACTTGACAATCAAGTTATTCAGGAAAGGGATCTAAGGCTGACTGAGAATTATAGCATAGGTCATTGCTCCAGAGGAAGGTTTTCTTTTAAACAATATTAATCGATAGTACACACAATAAAAGGGGGAGGGGGAGCGGGGATGGATTATGACAATTACGATGTGCAACAACTAAAATCTCACCAGCCCTGCAAGCATGATATTCATAGAATCCCTACAGTGCGGAAGGAGGCCATTCGGCTCATCGAGTCTGTACTGACAACAATCCCACCCAGGCCCTATTCCCGTAACCCCGCACATTTACCCTGCTAATCCCCCTGACACTAGGGTCAATTTAACATGACCAATCAACCTAACCAGCACATCTTTGGGCTGTGGGAGGAAACCGGAGCAGACACGGGGAGAATGCGCAAACTCCACACAGACAGTGACCCGAGGCCGGAATTGAACCCGGGTCCCTGGTGCTGTGAGGCAGCAGTGTGAACTATGTGCTTTATATACATCAATGCCTACTAGTCAACTTAGATCATTTTATTTTGGCTATTTGTAAGCGGGACAAAGTCTCCCTCTTAATAAATGGGTCTCTGCCCTTATTGAAAGACATCTCAGTCAGCACCTGTAATATTTGTTGGTGGATTATGTGATCATGCACTTAAATTCATGATAAGCTGGAACTAGATATTTTGCAACTAAAATTGTTTCCCCCGAGAGGGTATTAGTTATGAGGAAAGGTTGGATAAACTCAATTTGTTCTCACTGGAACGATGGAGGTTGAGGAGCGACCTGAAAGAGGTTTACAAGATTATGAGTGGCATGGACAGAGTGGATAGTCAGATATAGCTTCCTAGGGTAGAAAAGTCAAGTACTAGGGGACATAGGTTTAAGGTGCGTGGGGGAAAAGTTTAGAGGAGACGTGCGAGGTAAGTTTTTTTACACAGAGGGTGGTGAATGTCTGGAACGCGCTGCCCGGGGAGGTGGTGGGAGCAGGTACGATAGCGGCATTTAAGGGGCAACTAGACCAATACATGAATAGGATGGGAATGGAAGGATACGGACTCTGTAAGGGCGTATGGTTTTAGTTTAGGCAGGCATCATGATCGGCGCAAGCTTGGAGGGCCGAAGGGCCTGTTCCTGCGCTGTACTGTTCTTTGCTCTTTAAATTTTAAAGTTTAAAGTTTTAAAGATTTTAAAGTTTATTTATCAGTGTCACAAGTAAGCTTACATTAACACTGCAATGAAGTTACTGTGAAAATCCTCTAGTCGCCACACTCCGGTGCCTGTTCGGGTACACTGCGGGAGAATTTAGCACAGCCAATGCACCCTAACCAGTACGTCTTTCAGGCTGTGGGAAGAAACTGAAGCAACCGGAGGAAACCCACGCAGACACGGGGAGGACATGCAGACTCCACACAGACAGTGACCCAAGCCGGGAATCGAACCCGGGTCCCCGGCGCTGTGGGACAGCAGTGCTAACCACTGCGTCACCGTGCCGCCCTTTGTACTGGTGGTGAATCTGGCTTTGACACCGAGCTCATTGGGAGAAAAACTGAACCAGATTCTTTCTCTAAAAAGTCTGCTTCCAACTCCCTAGTGGCCGACTGGGAAAAGCCATTACCCAGTGTAGCAATCACAAACTAAAACCTCCCAGGCTCAGTTCTTGAACTCCCAAACATCAACTGATCACAGGAATGCAGAGAGGGTCAACACATATTGTCTCAGGGAAGTGGCAGTGAGCAAGTTGTTGGAGCTCCGGGTTGACAAGTCCCCCAGGTCCCAGGTATCTTCATAGGGTCTTAAAGAAAGGGGCTAGTGAGATAGCTGATGTATTGGGTGGAATTTTCTGCCCCACCACAGCGGCGGAGGCAGTCTGCCGTTGACTGGCGGTGGGATCTTTCGGTCCCATCGCTGTCAATGGGTTTTCCTGTTGTTCGTACCTCCCGCTGCTGGGGAACCCATGACAAGGGTTCGCTGTCAGGGGAACTGGAAAGTCCTGCCGGAAGAAAAAGTCAAAACATTTCGGTCGGAAAATTGGTTTTAATTTTCCAAAATTCTCTAGATTCAGGAAAGGTTCCATTTGATTGGAAAATAGCGAATGTAATTCCTTTATTCAAAAAGGGAGGGAGATAGAAAGCAGGAAACTACAGACCAGTTACCTTAACATCTGTCCTAGGGTAAATGTTAGAAGTTATGCCATTAAAGCAGAGCACTTAGAAAAAATCCAGGTAATCAGGCAGAGTCAACATGGTTTAGTGAAAGAGAAATCATATTTAACCAATTTATTGTATTTCTTTGAAGAAGCAATAGATGCTGTGGATGAAGGGGAATCTGTGGATGTACTGTACTTAGATCTCCAGAAGGCCTTTGATAAGGTGCCACATCAAAATATTGCTGAAAATAAAAACTCATGGTGTACAGAGTTACATAATAGCATGGATAGAAGACTGGTTAGCTAACAGGACAGTAAAAGGTCTCACAACATCAGGCTAAAGTCCAACAGGGTTATTTGGAATCATGAACTTTCGGAGTGCTGCTCCTTCACCTGATGAAGTGCTCCGAAAGCTCGTGATTCCAAATAAACCTGTTGGACTTTAACCTGGCGTTGTGAGACTTCTTACTGCGCCTGCTCCAGTCCAACGCCGGCACCTCCACATCATAGCTAACAGGAAACACAGAGTATGCATAAATGAGTCATTTTCTGGTTGGAGGCAGAATCTTTGAATATCTTAAGGCAGAGCTAGATGGATTCTTGATAAGCAAGGGGGTGGAGGGTTATCGGGAGTTGGTGGGAATATGGAGTTAAGGCTACAATCAAATCAACCATGATCTTATTGAATGGCAGAGTAGTGCCAGGTGGCCTTATCCTGCTCCTCATTCATATGTTTGTATGTTCAGCATCCTGAGCAAGAATGAGTCAGAATTACCACTCCCAATTATTATCTAGTACCTCTTGCTGGGAAGTCATCGACACATATTGAGTGAGAACAGCATTGGGGAAGGTTCAACATGGAAATTTCCCGAACAAAACTCCATGACAAGGCTGACACTTTAAGAATGAACAGTATGACACAGCCGCCTGACTGCACTATACCGAGGGAGTCATAGCTTTCGGAACGGATGGAGGAAACTGGTTAGGAAGGGAAAAAACAATGCATAAATGATCGTTCTGTAGTAAATGACTGTAAAAATAGACCCATGCTCTGGGAAACTATGAAGGGTCAACCTTAGAGAAATGCCTTCTGTTCAAAACGTCAATTGGAAAGCTTTATATTACAGCAAGTTGTTGGGGGCAGAACTGAGAAGCACTATCCTGAAAGGTACAGCTGGCCTGATCAGTACTTTATGAGACACCTGCACCATTTTTCACTATCAAACATGAAGATAGAAAGGAAAACTGGCACAGTAAGAAATCTGAGGTGAAAGCATAACATGTCGGAAATACATCTCAGGTCATTCAGAGCCTGAAAAGATGATTTTAATCAGTTCACAGTTCTGGTCTGAAGAAGAGACACCGCCCAATACAACTGCCCATCTATCAGATAGCCATATAATCCCGACAGTGCAGAAGGAGGCCATTTGGCTGATCGAGCCTGCACCGACAACAATCCCACCCACGCCCTATCCCCGTAACCCCACGTATTTACCCGGCTAGTCCCCCTGACACGAAGGGGCAATTTAGTATGGCCAATCAACCTAAACCGCACATCTTTGGATAATAAGGGCCAATTTAGCATGGCCAAACCACCTAACCTGCACATCTTTGGACACTAAGGGGCAATTTAGCATGGCCAATCCACCTAACCTGCACATCTTTGGACACTAAGGGGCAATTTAGCATGGCCAATTCACTTAACCTGCACATCTTTGGACACTAAGGGGCAACTTAGCATGGCCAATCCACCTAACCTGCACAACTTTGGACACTGAGGGGCAATTTAGCATGGCCAATCGACCTAACCTGCACAACTTTGGACACCAAGGGACAATTTAGCATGGCCAATCGACCTAACCTGCACAACTTTGGACACCAAGGGACAATTTAGCATGGCCAATCGACCTAACCTGCACAACTTTGGACTGCATTCTATTTAAATGCTGATGGACCTGCCGTGTATGTGTATTTTGTCAAAAAAAAAGAACAAATCTATGAACAGTTCTTGTTCTCAATGGAGAAAATACTTAACAATAGAACAACCACCGTCCCTGCAAACGCTGTTAACGTTTTAGTTAATGTCTTCATTGCGCTTTGGATTTGAATCCCTCTGCAATGCAGCCCCAGACAGACACAGTGTGTGGTAATTACTAGCTGTTCCCATTACAACTGTTCCCATTACACATTGCACACAGGAATGACCAACATCCTCATCCAGTTCTCTGGAATATTTATGTACGTATTACTTTCCACGCCAGAAATAACAAGTCATATCAGATCTAAACTTTCCAAGCCTTATATGGGAAAATCAACCTCAAGAATTTTGTCCCCCTGACCCGAAAAAATAGTTTCCCGTGACGTGATTAGCTTCTTGCAGACAAACGCCTGCGCAGTGGAGGTGACGGTGATGTAACCTGGTTAGATAACACAGTCGCATTTTTTAAAGTTTTATGGATCAAGCGAGAGGCTGTCGCATTCAGATGCATTGATCTGTCTTGGTAAAGTTCGCCCCTGGGATCCTCCCCGTGCCAAGTGCCCACCTGAGCTGCCAGGACAAGTTGCAAACCAAATTCCAGCCATTTGCTAATTGTTGTCCTTCAGCTGACCACTAGATGGCATCTGAAAACACACAAAGACCTCCAAGAATTCTGTGTTTTGGCCACCATTATAAAACAGGCGGTATGACTGTACTCTGTATGACTGTACTCTGTTGTCCACACTGAAATCACAAACACATATAGTGCGGCTCAATTGCTTTGGCATTAGAAGGCGCTGGATGGACTGGATGGATATAAAACATAAGCGTAGGGAACAGGATTAGGCCATTTAACCCCTCAATTTTCTTCTGCCATTCATGAGGTCATGCAACTTAACGCCTTCGTCCATTGTGCAACCTTTGTCCCACATCCCTTAACACCTTCAGCGAACAAAAAATTTTCAATTTAACATCATGCAACTGTTTAACTGTGAGAGAGTTCCAAAGTTCTGAATGATGTGCGGGTTAGACGGATTAGCCGTGCTAAATTGTCCCTTAGTGTCAGGGGGACTAGCTCGGGTAAATGTATGGGGATGGGGCCTGGATGGGATGGTCCGTGCAGCCTCGATGGGCCAAATGGCCTCCTTCTGCACTGTAGGGATTCTATGAAACTCCATGAAAACTTTCAAGCAGAGAATTTCTGGTACATAAATCCATAAAAGTTGAGGGGATATACAAATAAAACTGTAGGAAAAACACGATACAGTCAGATGGGGACTACTTTTACTTTGGCCATTAAGTACAAATCTGGTGTTTGGTATCCACTGTCCATGACAGAACCTAGTTGATGTCCAGTCCACTGAAAAGAAAATCAGGTGGGTTTAAAATGACTGGCTGATCTCCAACCTCCAGTTTTCCATCCCTGTCTAGAATTGCAAAATTACAATGACAATATTGCATTCAATTTTGGGCACCGTATTTTATTGAGTAAGAGTATTAAGATTGTGTATATGAAAGCCTGCACAAGCTACCAAATGAAGATGTACTCTCTCCCTCAATATTAGCATCCTTCACATTGGGAAGGAAAATCCACTCCAAATAATTATTTTTTTCTTATTCCCTCCATTTCTGACACTTTTCTCCTGTCTCCGACTCTCTTGACTGCTTACTGGGTGTAGGTCCATGGCATCAAACATCCTTTCACCTTTAACTTAAATGACTGACCTTCATGGATCGTCAGCCCAATCCATCATACAAACCAGCCTCCCATCCATTGACTCCGTCTGCACTTCCCGCTGCCTCGGAAAAGCAGCCAGCATAACCAAGGACCCCACGCACCCCGGACATACTCTCTTCCACCTTCTTCCATTGGGAAAAAGATACAAAGGTTTGAGGTCACGTACCACCCGACTCAAGAACAGCTTCTTCCCTGCTGCTGTCAGACTTTTGAATGGACCTACCTCGCGTTAAGTTGATCTTTCACTACACCCTAGCTATGACTGTAGCACTACATTCTGCACTCTCTCCTTTCCTTCTCTATGTACGGTATGCTTTGTCTGTATAGCGCACAAGAAACAATACTTTTCTCTGTATCCTCATACATGTGACAATAATAAATCAAATCAAATCAAATCAAAATTTAAACCTCTATATTTTAACATTAGGCAATTCTCTTAATTTACTTCAAATTACCACTATTTGCGGATGATACTAAAATAGGTGGGAAAGCAGGCAGTGAAGAGGATATAAAGATTCTACAGGCGGATATAGACGGGCGAGGAGAATGGACCAAAATTTGGCAGATGGAGTTTAATGTGGATAAGTGTGAGGTTATCCATTTTGGTAGAAAAAATAGAAAGGCAGATTATTGCTGAAATGCATCCAGGCAGAGGGATCTGGGTGCCCTTGTTCATGAACCGCAGAAAGATGCAGCACGTAATAAAAATGGCAAATGCGATGTTGGCATTTATTGCAAAAGGACTGGAGTATAAAAGTAGAGAAGTGTTGTTGCAATTGCATGGGGTGTTGGTAAGACCACTGGACACCAATACATGTGACAATAATAAATCAAATCAAAATCAAAGAATACAGCACAGAAGTAGTATCTGACCAAGACAAATGAACATGAGAACGTAACAGATCCGGGCCTCATTTTTGTCCATTTATACATAATTGCTATCAGGAGTCATTGGATAGTAATTAAAAGTAGTAGCTTTCTTATACGAATGCTGAGGTCATTGTAATGCCCTACCACAGCTTGGCTTAAGCTCATTTAATTCAATACACCCATATTGAACCTGGGGCCTTTCTACTCTTTATGGTTCCATTACTTACTGGTCTACTAAGGAAGCTTACAAAATGCTGTGTGAAACACAGACCCTGCAACAAAGAGTAGTCTTTAGAACTGGTTACCAGTCCCTCTCCAACCTGCCCCTTCAAAGAGGGACTAATATTCAAATAGGGTAAACATCCTTTTGCCCATGAGGAATGAGCTACGGATTGGCGGGACGTTGAGTTATCACAGTGCTGTGCTGGCACCTCTAACCTTCACGATACACAACAACGCAGAATCGCTGAGCAGAAACTGATAGCCAAGTTCCGCACACAAGAGGACGGCCTCAACCGGGATCTTGGGTTCATGTCACACTATCTGTAACCTCCACGACTTGCCTGGGCTTGCAAAATCTCACTAACTGTCCTGGCTGGAGACAATACACACCTCTTTAACCTGTGCTTGGCCCTCTCTCCATTCGCATTGTCTGTACCTTTAAGACTTGATTACCTGTAAAGACTCGCATTCCAACCATTATCTTGTAAATTGAGTTTGTGTCTGTCTATGCCCTGTTTGTAAACACAACTCCTCACTCACCTGATGAAGGAGCCTGAGGCTCCGAAAGCTAGTGCTGCCGAATAAACCTGTTGGACTTTAACCTGGTGTTGTGAGACTTCTTACTGTGCCCACCCCAGTCCAACGCCGGCATCTCCACATCACCTCTACCCTTATCAGGCCACTTTAGCAGCACTTGACCCTGGGGGCAGACTGTCTCATCTTGGACTCTCCGAATACTCTGCATCTCATCCTATCTAACTGTTCTCCACGACAAGCGGTATTAGAGAGCTTACAAGATAAGAGAAATATCAACACACAGGAGTGTTGTGAAAGAGGTATGAAAGCGCTAGGCAATGATTAGGAATCAGATGGACAACAGCACAATACAAAGCATATTGTTTTGTAATACTGTATGCATACTCCTGGGAAGGGATTGAAACTTTCTCTAATCACTTACATTTGAGTGCATGCAAATACCTAAAATTAGATTGGAATCTTGAATTGTGAAAAGAATACATCACAACCAGCTGGGAGGTATTATCTGAGTCAATTGGTAACATCTATTACATATATTCCCCTTTTCTCCCACATAGGCAGGCCACACATCATGCACTCCCTGCAAACGCTGGGATGTACTTGCTTTGAAACTTCTGCCAATATGGCTCTGTTTGGAGTACATCGGAACCTCCAATATCTTGGCAACTGTTCACAGAAACATAGAAACTAAGAGCAGGAGCAGGCCATTCGGCCCGTTGAGCCTGCGCCGCCATTCATTTCGATCATGGTTGATTCACTGGATGACACCTTGTTACCACAGGCTACTCACATCAATTGCCCCCGATAGGACAACTACCAACCTCTCACCTCACTGGAAAGTTGAATTCAATTTGTATTGAACTTGTATTTATTCTCGTGTAGGTTTAGACCAACACTGGGCGTGGGGGCAAGAATTCATCACTTTCTAGCACTCGTCCTCCACTCTCCTGAGTGACTAGCTGATGTCATGGTTCGGTTCCATGGAGATTGGCAGTACTCCAGGTCTAAGTAGTTATTTTTGAGGTGTAAGCGTAAATAGAGAATGTCAACATACTATTTGACTGCAGGCTATTACAAATTGTACCAAGTCTGTTCTTGCCCTAATCTTCCAGGAAGGACAGAGTTACAACATATTGATGACTTTTGGTTGACTTTTCCCTTTTGGCTTGGAACATTATAACCCCAATTCCAAAAGCTTGACTGCTGGCTAAGCACAATAAGGAGTCGAACAACACCAGGTTGAAGTCCAACAGGTTTATTTGGTAGCAAACGCCACAGTGGCGTTTGCTACCAAATAAACCTGTTGGGCTTTAACCTGGTGTTGTTAGACTCCTTACTGTGTTTACCCCAGTCCAACGCCGGCATTTCCACATCATGGCTAAGCACAAACCAGGAATCAAACCTGGACTGCCCCTTGCCCTGTAGGACTCAGCACCATATGCCCTGGGGAGCCCACGTCCTTCTGTTATCACGTGTGGCACAGCATTTTGGGCATCTGATGCCCCGTGACGCTCTGCCACCAATTGCAAGTAAGACGCCCACAACATGAGGCTGATTGTAAATGCAATTCGGGAATGTATTTGCCTCTCGGTTCCAGATTGTGAGATAAGAAGCTCACAAACACGCATGGAGACTTCATGGGATAAACAAACATGATGCTATAAATGATGAGAGTTGTTAGCTACTGTCACTTATAGGTCTGCTATCTGTGTGAGGTGTTCATAAGTCAAAATAACCTTTGGGCATATTCAGGTGATATGTTCTGTCTTGTTTTAACCATATGAACAAAGTCACGTTAAAAGTTCTGCCACTCAAAGTTTTGGTGTTCACTTGTCCTCGCTCCTTAGCAAGGACAGAGAGGAGAGGGTTCACCCCCAGCAGAGGGGAAACTTAGGAAGATGTGTTCCTAATGGGAGAGGACTGTTATAAAAGCAAACCCAAGTCCCTGAGGTGATATTTTAATATAATAACATGAATATGGCTGGTGTTTGGAGATATGTGCCAGAAATGGTTTCCCGTACATGCCCTTGGGTAAGATACTGACCCACACAGTTCACATCTGATTCTCCTCACTACTTCATGGGCGGCACGGGGGCACAGTGGGTCAGCACTGCTGCCTCACAGCGCCAGGGACCCGTGTTCGATTCCCGGCTTGGGTCACTGTCTGTGCAGAGTCTGCATCTTCTCCCTGTGCCTGCGTGGGTTTCCCCCGGGTGCTCCGGTTTCCTCCCACAGTCCGAAAGACATGCTGGTTAAGGTGCATTGGCCATGCTAAATTCTCCCTCAGTGTACCCGAACAGATGCCGGAGTGTGGCGACTAGGGGGATCTTCACAGTAACTTCATTGCAGTGTTAATGTAAGCCTACTTGTGACACTAATAAATAAATTTAAACTCTGCATATCCTTGGCCACCCCTCAGCCTTGTAATTCATAACATTTGAGATCTGCTGCTAACCATCTCTATGGCTGACTCTGTTGGATTGTGGCCTTGTTTTATAGAATATTTTAAGGTGCAATTTTTAAACGACAGTATTAATCTTTATTTTTAAGGGTATCTATAGTGTGGTGAACCATTGTTGGTTCCCACTAGATAGGACTGAGCCAGGGTCTGGCCAGTACTACAAGTATGTATATATGTTGCTGTTGGGGTTAGGGATGGGTTGTTCTACTTGTTGCTGTTGGGGTTAGGGTTGGGCTGTTACACCTTGTATTATAGTTATTGTGGTACATCCCAGTCGGGCTCCGCCTCCTGGGAGAGGTATAAAGGTCTCTGCTCTGTCTGGGACCCCTCAGTCTGGGATCGTGTATGTAATTAGTAGCTGTATTGTTACAGCAAATAAAAGCCTTTACTTCCTGAGCTTCTCAAGCCTCGTGTGTGATAATGCGCATCAATTTTATTTGCTGTAAACTCTCGTCGGAAAAAAAACGATATAGAGAGAGTATGGAGCAGATACTGAAGCCTGAACGCCTTACACTAAATCCACGTGCGGCGGGCGCCTCTAACACCTTCGACCACTGGTTGAAATGTTTTGAGGATACCTGGCAGCCTCCGCAGCGGTCACCACAGATGATGACAGACTCCGGGTCCTCCATGCGAGGGTAAGCGACACCATCTACCTCACAATCCGTGCGGCCACCGACCACACAAAGGCCCTCGAGCTTCTTAAGAAGCGTTATATTAAACCGCCCAACGAAATACATGCTCGTTACCTCTTAGCCACTCGACGACGGCAGTCCGGCAAAACGATGGAGGAATACGCGAACGAGCTCCTACAGCTAGCCAGGGGCTGTAACTGCAAAGCAGTGTCGGCAGAGCGGAATATGAACGACCTCACTCGAGATGCGTTTGTGGCGGGAGTCGGATCATCTTACATCCGACTCAAACTACTGGAGAAAGGTAATCTTGACCTCACCCAGGCAATAGAACTAGCGGAGATGCTGGAGACGGCCTCCAAAAGCCTAGTATTGTATCCTGAAGACCACGTGGAGACAACATGGCAGGAGCAGTCGCCAATCCCTCCTCGTCCCTCGGGTTCGAAATGCTGCGTGATGGCGTGCTCACACTCGGGCCAGACGACGGCAGCAGCTCCGGGCAGCCCGCGGTGTTACTTCTGTGGGGGAGCGAAGCATACTCGGCAACGGTGTCCCGCTAAAGCTGTGTTGTGCTCCGCCTGCGGTAAGAAGGGGCACTATTCGAAAGTGTGCCGATCTAAATCTGCTTCTCGGAACAGCAGTGCGGACTGCGATTCCTCAGAGCCCGGTTCTTCGTCGTTGACATCGTCGAGGGTTTCGTCCATGTGCAAGGCCAGGACGACGCCATTACGGTCGACGGAGTCGGAGATGTGTGACCACCGGTGGTCGCTGAGTTGGGCGCCATCACCCACGTGCGACCTATGGGAGCGGCCATGTTGGTCGGCACCGACCGCGAACGACCAGCAGGGGTCATCCTCGTCAA
This sequence comes from Mustelus asterias, assembly GCF_964213995.1. Classification (NCBI taxonomy): domain Eukaryota; kingdom Metazoa; phylum Chordata; class Chondrichthyes; order Carcharhiniformes; family Triakidae; genus Mustelus; species Mustelus asterias. The sequence continues at coordinate 12,480,889 of NC_135819.1, read as the reverse complement.
TCTCAGCTGCCTGCAGTAGCGCTCATGAACCAAGTCTATGATGGACATTCAGGTAAACGACCACTTGATTTATTGTCTGTTTGACAGCGGGAGCACTGAGAGCTTTATCCACCCAGACGCTGTGAAGCGGTGTGGACTCCGGATTCAACCTGTCAAACAGACAATTTCTATGGCATCAAGGTCCCGGTCTGTCACCGTGCTAGGGAGTTGCGTGGTAACTTTAACGGTGCAAGGCACAGTTTACGAGCGTTTCAAGCTCCTGGTGTTGCCGCACCTTTGCGCGCCAATACTTCTCGGACTAAACTTCATGGTCCACTTGAGGAGTGTAACCCTACAGTACAGTGGGCCACTCCCTTCGCTTTCAGTGGGAGAACAGCAGCCTCCAAATTGCCCAAATTGCCCGACGAGGAGGGATTGGCCTGTAGCCTCTCGACGCTGAAGATTACCACACCCTCCCTGTTCCAGAATCTTGTGCCAGGCTGCAAGCCCATTGCGACTAAGAGTAGGCGTTACAGCGCTGAGGATCGGATCTTCATTCGATCTGAAGTTCAGCGGCTCCTCAAGGAAAGGATCATACAACCTAGCGCTAGTCCGTGGAGAGCGCAGGTCGTGGTGGTCAAGAGTGGGAACAAACCCCGGATGGTCATTGACTATAGTCAGACCATTAATAGATACACGCAGCTGGATGCGTATCCCCTCCCGCGCATATCTGACATGGTCAATCAGATTGCGCAGTACCGGGTGTTCTCCACCATAGACCTCAAGTCTGCCTACCATCAACTCCCCATTCGCCCAGAGGACCGACAATACACGGCTTTTGAGGCAGATGGTCACTTGTATCACTTTCTCAGGGTTCCCTTTGGTGTCACCAATGGGGTCTCAGTCTTCCAGCGTGCTATGGACCGAATGGTGGACCAGAACGGGCTGCGGGCTACCTTCCCGTACCTGGATAACGTCACCATCTGCGGCCATGACCAGAAGGACCACAACACAAATCTCCTGAATTTCCTACGCACTGCATCTCGCCTGAACCTGACCTACAACAGGGAGAAGTGTGTATTTCGTATGCGCCGTTTAGCCATCCTCGGATACGTGGTGGAAAACGGGGTCATTGGCCCTGATCCAGACCGTATGCGTCCCCTCTTTGAACTTCCCCTGCCCACTAGTGCAAAAGCACTGAGAAGATGCTTAGGCTTCTTCTCTTATTATGCACAGTGGGTTCCCAATTAAGCGGACAAAGCCCGTCCGCTCATCAAGTCCACTTCTTTTCCCCTAACACCAGAGGCCCGATTGGCCTTTGATAAACTAAAAGCCGACATCGCGAAAGCTACGATGCACGCTGTTGATGAGTCCATCCCCTTTCAGGTGGAGAGCGATGCATCTGATTTCGCCCTGGCCGCCACACTTAACCAGGCGGGCAGGCCCGTCGCATTTTTTTCCCGCACCCTCCAAGGCCCCGAAATTCGGCATTCAGCGGTGGAAAAGGAGGCCCAGGCCATTGTGGAGGCCGTCAGGCACTGGCGCCATTACTTAGCGGGAAAACGGTTCACCCTGATCACGGACCAGCGGTCCGTGGCGTTCATGTTCAATAACACGCTGAGGGGCAAGATCAAGAATGACAAGATCTTGCGTTGGAGAATTGAACTCTCCACCTATAACTATGACATCATGTATCGTCCAGGGAAACTCAATGAGCCCTCGGATGCCCTCTCGCGTGGAACATGCGCCAGTATACAGGAGGACCGTTTGCAGGCTCTCCATAATGACCTATGCCATCCTGGGGTCACTCGGCTCTACCACTTTATAAAAGCCCGCAATCTGCCCTACTCGGTGGAGGATGTCAGGTCCATAACAAGAAGCTGTCGGGTATGCGCGGAATGCAAACCGCACTTTTACCGACCTGACCGGGCACAATTAGTCAAGGCCACTCGTCCCTTCGAAAGACTGAGTGTCGATTTTAAGGGCCCCCTTCCCTCAACAGATCGGAATGTGTACTTCCTCAACATCATTGATGAGTACTCGAGATTCCCTTTTGTTATTCCCTGCTCTGATACATCCGCTGCCACGGTTATCAAGGCATTCCATGATCTTTTTACCCTGTTCGGGTACCCCAGCGACATTCACAGCGACAGCGACAGCGACTTGAGGCAATACCTGCTCTCATACGGGATTGCCTCTAGTAGAACCACGAGCTACAACCCTAGGGGTAATGGACAGGTGGAACGTGAGAATGCTACAGTCTGGAAGGCTGTCTTACTGGCGTTGAAGTCAAAAAGCCTTCCAGTCTCCCGTTGGCAAGAGGTGCTCCCTGATGCGCTCCATTCCATACGCTCACTCCTGTGTACGGCAACCAACGCTACTCCCCATGAGAGGCTGTTTTCATTCCCTCGGAAGTCTTCCTCTGGGACCTCATTACCGTCTTGGTTGATGTACTCAGGACCCGTCCTCCTGCGGCGACATGTAAGGGCCCGCAAGTCCGACCCGTTGGTCGAACAGGTCCATCTCCTCCACGCCAACCCTCAGTATGCCTATATGGCATACCCTGACGGGCGAGAGGACACGGTCTCGATCGGAGACCTGGCGCCAGCAGGGGACGTAGAAACCCCTGTCGCTCCCATACCCCCTGTTACAAACCCCATAACTCTTGTTTCCCCTCCGGACACGGCGCGGGCAGCATCGGGACCATTACTTAACCCTTTTACTTCCGTGTACAGCTTGCCTGAGTCCAGAGGATGGTCGCCACTTCAGGGCGTGTCGGAACTCCATGGATTACCATCACCTCAGGGTCAACCGGCCCGTGAGTCTGTGGAGGAACAGTTGGACATCGCCTTGGGGAGAACGCCACCGCGAGTGCCTACTCCGGTGTCATCGCCGGTATTGAGGAGGTCACAACGACGGTGCGGTCCCCCTGACCGTCTGAACTTATAGACTGATGACAAATTATTCTGTTTTTTTTGTACCCCGCCGGCCTTTGTCTTCAAAGGAGGGGTGAATGTGGTGAACCATCGTTGGTTCCCACTAGATAGGACTGAGCCAGGGTCTGGCCAGTACTACAAGTATGTATATATGTTGCTGTTGGGGTTAGGGATGGGTTGTTCTACTTGTTGCTGTTGGGGTTAGGGTTGGGCTGTTACACCTTGTATTATAGTTATTGTGGTACATCCCAGTCGGGCTCCGCCTCCTGGGAGAGGTATAAAGGTCTCTGCTCTGTCTGGGACCCCTCAGTCTGGGATCGTGTATATAATTAGTAGCTGCATTGTTACAGCAAATAAAAGCCTTTATTTCCTGAGCTTCTCAAGCCTCGTGTGTGATAACGCTCATCATATAGATTCAGTGTTTAACATATTCTCTATTTTTCATCCCTTTTGTCATTTACCTGGTTGACTCTCCTTCAATCCCACTATTCTCCCCATTTGTCAGTGGGATAGAATTCTCCTCCAGCTTCCTCAGATGTTCACTCCCAAACTCCCAACTCCCTTTTGCTTTCAGCCTGCCCCGTGTTGCAAATATTCTGATGCTGCCAACCCTGCTTCACCGCTCCTTCACTTTTCCCCCTTGTCCGACATATTGTTCCCATGATGTGGTGGCCATCTTCCTCCCCTCAGGTCATTGGAGCACAAACTCAAACGTTCCTCAGCCACGCCTGGCCGAGTCGTCAATTCCCCGACCTGGTTTGACAATATCAAGAGTTATCGTGCCTCACTCTGTTCGGCCTAACCCACCGATTCCTCCCGGGTCAGGCTTGTCCTGCCTTCCTGTGCAAGGGGCCACGTTTCAATTTTTTTTTCTCACTCAAAGAGCAGATGAGCAAATTTCAGAAAGATAAGGTTTGGTACAACAATAAACAAGAATTTCTAGAAAATGTTGAGGTGTGAGAAAATCAATGTCAGAGTAATATATTAATATTTTTTTTAAGAAACACGCACAGATACATTAACTGCAGCCACCTTCTCCCCACTAGTAACCACCCTCTCTCCACCTCTAGCAACAGCCACTGTCGCTAACAGAAGCAGACCATCTCACTCTCCCTCCTTTACCTAATGCCACCCTCACTCTGCCCCTCCGACCAGTAGCTACTTACTCCCCCCCCCCACACTCCCCACTGGCAGCCATTCTCACTCCTCCCCCACCCCCCCGAACTGCATCACCCACTCTCTGATTAAGTTGATCTTTCTCTACACCTTAGCTATGGCTGTAACACTACATTCTGCACTCTCTCCTTTCCTTCTCTATGAACGGTATGCTTTGTCTGTATAGCGCGCAAGAAACAATACTTTTCACTGTATCCCAATACCTGTGACAATAATAAATCAAATCAAATCAAATCTCCCCCTCAACCCCACCCTCCACCACTGCATCAGCCACTCTCCCATTCCCACCCCCCCATCCCCAGGCACTCTCCGCCCTCCAGTAGCCACACTCACAACCGCACCCCCCCCACCAGCTGCCACTCTCGCCAACTGATAGCCACTTCCTCCGCCTACTAATAGCCACTCTCTCTCCCCACCCACCATCACTCTCTCTCCCCTCGCTCAGAAGTTGCTCTCTCTCCCCACTCAGTTGGTGCTCTCCCCCTGTCCCATTGTCACTCTCTCCCCACGTTCGATAATTACTCTCTCTCCCAGCTCAATAGTCGCACTCTCCCCAGTCCCTGAAAACTTCCCTCCCTCCCCAACAGATTCACTGCCGTCATATTTTGGGTTTAGACTCCTCCAATCAGAGACTGGTTCTTTCCCACTTTGTTGCTGATAAGTTTACTCGTGATCCTATCATCAGCAAACACGGGCGAGAAATGGCCTGTGATTGGAGGAGCAGAAACTCGCAGAATCTTCTAATTTACTTCCTGGTAAACATGGGGTCAATGGGCTGGATAGAATGGCCTGGTAGGCTGCACAGTGGCCTGTGGGCCACAAGTAGGACAAGCCTTTAAATCATTCAGGAATTAAAATGGAAGGGAAATTTTTCTTTAAAACTATCTCACAATTTTTATTATCACATGCAAGACAACACCATACACAGGCATGGGGTCAGCTTTCACATGCAAGGTGATGATATCCAATACCCAAGGGGCAGCACAGTGGTTAGCACTGCTGCCTCACAGCACCAGGGACCCATGTTCGATTCCTGGCTTGGGTCACTGTCAGCAGGGAGTTTACACGTTCTCCCCGTGTCTGCGTGAGTTTCCTCCGGGTGCTCTAATTTCCTCCCACAGTGCAAAGATAGAATAGAACAGAATAGAATCCTACAGTGCAGAAGGAGGCCATTCAGCCCATCGAGTCTACACCGGCCACATTCCCACCCAGGCCCTATCCCCATAACCCCATGCATTTACCCTAGCTAGTCCCCCTGACACTGAGGGGCAATTTAGCATGGCCAATCCACCTAGCCCGCAAATCTTTGGACTGCAAAAGGAAACTGGAGTACCCGGAGGAAACCCATGTAGACACGGGGAGAATGTGCAAACTCCACATAGACAGTGATTCAAGCCAGGAATCAAACCCGGGTCCCTGGCGCTGTGAGGCTAACCACTGTGCCACCGTGCCGCCCAGTGATATCCTTGAAATAACAATGATTTTCAATGATGTGCAGGTTAGGTGAATTGGCCATGCTAAATTCTCCCTCAGTGTACCCGAACAGGTGCCGGAGTGTGGCGACTTGAGGATTTTCACAGTAACTTCATTGCAGCGGCACGGTAGCACAGTGGTTAGCACTGCTGCTTCACAGCTCCAGGGTCCCGGGTTCGATTCCCGGCTCAGGTCACTGTCTGTGTGGAGTTTGCACATTCTCCTCGTGTCTGCGTGGGTTTCCTCCGGGTGCTCCGGTTTCCTCCCACAGTCCAAAGATGTGCGGGTTAGGTTGATTGGCCAGGTTAAAAATTGCCCCTTAGAGTCCTGAGATGCGTAGGTTAGAGGGATTAGCGGGTAAAAATGTGGGGGTAGGGCCTGGGTGGGATTGTGGTCGGTGCAGACTCGATGGGCCGAATGGCCTCCTTCTGCACTGTAGGGTTTCTATGATTTCTATGATTTCAGTGTGAATGTAAGCCTACTTGTGACCAATAAATAAATATTTAAACCTTGCTTTCTCTTTCAGCACCACTCCAGCCCACCTCTGGACTGCCTCTGTGCTGTCTGACATTTAAGGGAAGAGACTGGATAACACCAGCCTGACAGTAGGGAACTGGGGCAGCACAGTGGTTAGCGCTACTGCCTCACAGCACCAGGGACCCGGGTTCGATTCCCGGCTTGGGTCACTATCTGTGTGGAGTTTGCACATTCTCCCCATGTCTGCGTGGGTTTCCTCCGGGTGCTCCGGCTTCCTCCCACACTCCAAAGATGTGCGGGTTAGGTGGATTGGCCATGCTAAATTGCCCCTTAGTGTCAGGGGGAGTAGCTAGGGTAAATACATGGGGTTATGGGAATAGGGCCTGGGTGGGTTTGTGGTTGGTGCAGACTCGAGGGGCCGAATGGCCTCCTTCCGCACTGTAGGATTCTATGATTCTATGAATGATCCCAGTGGCGGAACAGGCAAATCGGGCCTAATCTTTATATCATTGTTATCTCAATGATGTCACTGAAGAAAGCTGCACAGGCCCTACAGATAGAGGCCCGCAACATCTGCCTTCCCTTGGGTGGACTGACATTAGCCTGTACGACAGTGTTGTGTGAACACATTTCTTCCCCCTGAACTGTTTCTAAGCAGGTGCTTTACTGCTGGTAACCATATAGTTCCATTCCCACATTGAATGCTTAATCCAGGTAGAATTATTTGCCCAACACAATTTTACAGTTCAAAGCATGCTGTCAGCAAAAGCAATATAAATTATAAGTAACCAAAGTATATCCATTGCACATAGCAAAATGAATAACTAGGAAGGAGTGCCAACCTGTAACTCAATCAAAGGGCTTAGGTACTATTGCAAACCCTGACAAAAGTAATGCTTGATTGGTCTGTAAACAGATCCAGAACCTGAGAATGTGCTATCGTTCGAGATGGTATCAGGATTTGTTCCAGCTTTAGATTTGGATCACCTGGATGCAAAGCAATCTAAAACTGCGGGTCACAGTCTGAGGGAGTGTAGGGAAGAGAGGTTGCATCCCATTCGGCTGCACGGAAGTGGGGCCCACCCCAAGGAAACCGGATGCACATCTTTATCCGGCTGAATTGCAATCACATTAAAAAAGAATCTGGTATTCAACATCAGTAGCAGTATCTGCCCGCTGGATTGTGCATCAAGAAATGAAGCTTAAAATCCAAGTGAAAGGAATTTTTTTTCAAATTATGGTCTTTATTAGCAACTTTCCATTCTGGTGGCACGGTGGCTAGCACTGCTGCCTCATGGCGGCAGGGACCAGGTTCGATTCCCGGCTTGGGTCACAGATTCCAAGATGGCGCTGCAGTGAGGCGACTTCTTGCAAGCCGTGCCCAGCATACCTTCTGATGCTATCTTTTACTCTCGTTGTGTTTTGTCTGCAAAGCGCGCAAGAAACGATACTTTTCGTTGTATGTTAATACATGTGACAATAATAAATCAAATCAAAAGTTTGTGTGGAGTTTGTACGTTCTCTCCGTGTCTGCGTGGGGTTCCTCTGGGTGCTCCGGTTTCCTCCCACAGTCCACAGATGTGCGGGTTAGGTCGATTGGTTGTGCTAAAATTGCCCCTTAGTGTCAGAGGGACTAGCAGGGTAAATACGTGGAGTTATTGGGCTAGGGCCTGGGTGAGTTTGTGGTCGGTGCAGACTCGATGGGCTGAATGGCCTCCTTCTGCACTGTAGGGTTTCTTTGATTCTATGTTTGATTGTTGAAAACCTGAAATAGAGCAGACAGAAAAGTTGTACGGAAGAATAAAATTGGCAAGTGGATAGGAAGATTTAACCATGGGCTTTCCTTGTGTCACCTGGTTTAGGGAGATGCCTTATAGGACTAAAATGGATTAATGAGGGGCAGAATATTTGAAAACAGACCCTTTGATTACAGCCAGAATGTAACCTACCAAACCATGCTGACTGGAAGATCCCAGGTTTGATTCCACGTCTGTGTTCTATGTAGCATCCAAGAAACGATTGGGTATTTGTCACTGGCTTAGCTACCCTTAGGCTACTGCGAAGCCAAGCCAGCAATTTTGCTTTTGATTGTTAAGATTCAAGGCATGCATATTTGAAGACTTAAACAGGCTTTGTCGACACTCACTGGCAAGGTCGTGAATAGTAGTCACTTGGGATGAGGCACTGGAGGGCTGCTGGCACTTGTTGAGCTCTGTCCCAGTAACAGGGAACAGGAGGAAATTGGCTAAAGAAAATCAAGTCGATAAACTGCCTTTATGTTAGTAATGTCATTACTGGAGGCCCCAGCAAGCTGCAGGATCCCATGTAGCTGGCAGGGACCCAAAATAAACTCACCAAAATTTGCTTAACTTGATCCTCCCAGCCAATCGTCAGCCTTTCAAGAGAATTCAATTTTGGTTTGTAGCTGAGGTACTAATGTAAGAGAGCTGGATTTAGCGGACTAAAGTTGCAATCGATCTTCCAAACTATGAACTAAACACGTCTTACATAGGAACATAAGAATTAGGAGCAGAAGTAGGCAAGATCAGCCTTTTGAGCCTGCTCCGCCATTCAATCAGATCATGACTGATCTCTCCCTGGTCTCAAATCCACCTCCCCATCTGTCCCCCATATCCCCTTATCCTTTTTTAAATTAGAAATATATCTGTCCCCCTCTTGAAACCATTCAATGATTCAGACTCCACCGCGCTATGGGGCAGCGAGTTCCACAAATTCACCACCCTCTGCGAGAAGTAGTTCCTCCTCATCTCAGTTTTAAATCTATCGCCTCGCAACCTATACCTGTGACCTCTTGTTCTAGATTGCCCCACAAGGGGAAACATTTACTTTATCAATCCCTTTTAAAATTTTATATACCTCGATCAGATCCCCTCTCATCCTTCTAAACTCCAGCGAGTACAAGCCCAAACTGTTTAATCTCTCCTCATACGTCATCCCTTTCATCCCCGGAATCAATCTGGTGAACCTCCTCTGAACTGCCTCCAATGCCACAACATCCTTCCTCAAATAAGGAGACCAAAACTGGACACAATACTCCAGATGTGGTCTCACCAACACCCTGTACAATTGCAACAACACTTCTCTACTTTTATACTCCAATCCTTTTGCAATAAATGCCAACATCCCATTTGCCTTTTTTATTACATGCTGCACCTGCATACCGACTTTCTGCGATTCATGAACACAGACACCCAGATCCCTCTGCCCAGATGCATTTTGAATCTGCTTTCCATTTAGGTAATAATTTGCCTTTCCATTTTTTCTGCCAAAATGGACAACCTCACACTTAACCACATCAAACTCCATCTGCCAAATTTTGGCCCATTCTCCTAGCCTATCTATGTCCATCTGTAGAATCTTATATCCTCTTCACTGCCTGTTTTCCCACCTATCTTAGCATCATCCACAAATTTTGCTATGTTACACTCTGTCCTTGCTTGCAGATCATTCATTTAGATTGTAAACAGTTGAGGTCCGAGGACTGACCCCTGTGGCACCTCGCTGGTTACATTTCACCAGTTAGAGAAGGACACATTTATCCTGACTCTCTGCTTTCTGTCAGTCAGCCAATCCTCAATGCAATCTAGTTCTCTACCCCCCCCCCCCCCCAATGCCCTGCGATCTCACCTTCTGGATCAGTCTTTTATGCGGCACCTTGTCAAACACCTTCTGGAAGTCTAGATATACCTCATCCATAGGCCCCCCACTGTCCACCTTGCTGGTCATGTCCTCAAAGAACTCAAGCAAGTTTGTCAAGTATGACTTTCCCTTCATAAAACTGTGCTGACAATGGTGGATTGAGCTTTGTCTTTCAGCCATCTCCTCCTTAATGATTGATTCCAGCAACTTCCCCGCCACCGAGGTCAAGCTAACTGGCCTATAGTTTCCTACTTTTTGCCTCTCTCCCTTTTTGAATAGGGGCGTCACATTAGCGTGTTTCCAAGCCACCAGGGCTTTACCAGAATCCAAGGAATTTTGAAACATCACAACTAATGCATCCACTCTCTCTGTGTTAGTGCAAAAGTGTAAAGCAAAATCCTACTGAGGCTGGAAATCAGCGTAAAAGTGCCTTTGTTTGGACTCTGGTGATATAGAAAGTAGCCAATTCATGGGGCAAGTCAAGAAATATTGAGGCCAGCTGGTTCATACTGCAGTCATGATGTGGAGATGCCGGCATTGGACTGGGGTGAACACAGTAAGAAGTCTCACAACACCAGGTTAAAGTCCAACAGGTTTATTTGGTAGCAAATACCATAAGCTTTCGGAGCGCTGCTCTTTCGTCAGATGGAGTGGAAATGTGCTCTCAAACAGTGCACAGAGACACAAAATCAAGTTACAGAATACTGATTAGAATGCGAATCCTTACAACCAGCCAGGTCTTAAAGATACAGACAATGTGGGTGGAGGGAGCATTAAGCACAGGTTAAAGAGTTGTGTATTGTCTCTAGACAGGACAGCCTGCAAGTCCAGGAGGCAAGCTGTGGGGGTTACTGATAATGTGACATAAATCCAACATCCCGGTTTAGGCCGTCCTCATGTGTGCGGAACTTGGCTATCAGTTTCTGCTCAGCGACTCTGCGCTGTCGTGTGTCGTGAAGGCCGCCTTGGAGAACGCTTACCCGAAGATCCGAGGCTGAATGCCCGTGACTGCTGAAGTGCTCCCCCACAGGAAGAGAACAGTCTTGCCTGGTGATTGTCGAGCGGTGTTCATTCATCCGTTGTCGTAGCGTCTGCATGGTTTCCCCAATGTACCATGCCTCGGGACATCCTTTCCTGCAGCGTATCAGGTAGACAACATTGGCCGAGTTGCAAGAGTAGGTACCGTGTACCTGGTAGATGGTGTTCTCACGTGAGATGATGGCATCCGTGTTTCCAAGCCACCCGGCTTGGAAACATGACACGGATATGCTGCAGGAAAGGATGTCCTGAGGCATGGTACATTGGGGAAACCATGCAGACGCTACGACAACAGATGAATGAACACCGCTCGACAATCACCAGGCAAGACTGTTCTCTTCCTGTGGGGGAGCACTTCAGCAGTCACGGGCATTCAGCCTCGGATCTTCAGGTAAGCGTTCTCCAAGGCGGCCTTCACGACACACGACAGCGCAGAGTCGCTGAGCAGAAACTGATAGCCAAGTTCCGCACACATGAGGACGGCCTAAACCGGGATGTTGGATTTATGTCACATTATCAGTAACCCCCACAGCTTGCCTCCTGGACTTGCAGGCTGTCCTGTCTGGAGACAATACACATCTCTTTAACCTGTGCTTAATGCTCCCTCCACCCACATTGCCTGTATCTTTAAGACCTGGCTGGTTGTAGGGATTCGCATTCTAATCAGTATTCTGTAACTTGATTTTGTGTCTGTGTGCATTCCATCTGACGAAAGAGCAGCGCTCCGAAAGCTTATGGTATTTGCTACCAAATAAACCTGTTGGACTTTAACCTGGTGTTGTGAGACTTCTTACTGTGTTCATACTGCAGTGCCATACTGGAATGATTCAGCTTCGAGTGGCAATGCTAAAGCATAAATGTAACTCAAAAGAAAGGAGCAATTAAAAATAAAGTCCCTGTTAGTGCAAAGAAAACAAACCTGACCGTCAGTCTGCGGTTCATTTCTGACTTTCTATATATATCCAAGTTGCTAAGTAATCTGATTATTGATTCTGCAATAGAGTCTCTTTCTTAAAAAGGGCACAGCGCTCCCTGCCTGTGTCATACGAAGAGCATTTAAGGAATGCAAGCAAGGAAAATCATAGAAATCATAGAAACCCTACAGTACAGAAAGAGACCATTCGGCCCATCGAGTCTGCACCGACCACAATCCCACCCAGGCCCTATCCCCATATCCCTACATATTTTACCCACTAATCCTTCTAACCTGCGCATCTCAGGACACTAAGGGGCAATTTTTTTTTAGCATGGCCAATCAACCTAACCCGCACATCTTTGGACTGTGGGAGGAAACCGGAGCACCCAGAGGAAACCCACGCAGACACGAGGAGAATGTGCAAACTCCACACAGACAGTGACCCAAGCCGGGAATCGAACCCGCGTCCCTGGAGCTGTGAAGCAGCAGTGCTAACCACTGTGCCGCCGTGCCGCCCCAAATAAAAAAATTGGGGGCACTGAATCTCAAGAGGGAAGAGCAGAGTGAGGGAAGGAGGGCAAAGGTTTTTGAAGCTTGAAGCTACTGTCATTTTTAAAGTGATAACTGAAAGACGCTGCAGTTTGAGAGACAGGTAGGTTAGGTGGATTGGCTGTGCTAAATTCTCCCTCAGTGTTACCCGAACAGGAGTAGCCGCTGGAGTGTGGCGACTGGGGGATTTTCACAGTAACTTCATTGCAGTGTTAATGTAAACCTACTTGTGACACTAATAAATAAACTTTTGAGCGCAGCTCCAACAGTGCTCAAGAAACGCAATAGCATCCAAAACAAAGTTGCCTGCTTGATTGGTAACCTTCCACAAACATTTACTCCCTCCACCATTGACACATCTTGGCAGCTGTGTGTACCATCTACAAAATGCACTGCAGCAACTCACCAGGGCTCCTTTGATAGCCCTTGTAAACCCATGACTGCTACCATCTAGAAAGACAAGGGCAGCAGATGCATGGGAACACAACAGCCAGCAAGTTCCCCTCCAAGTCACTCGCCATTTGGAAATATGTTGCCGTTCCTTTACTGTGGCTGGATGTAAATCCAGGAACTCCTTCCCCAGGGTGTACCTACTTCACGTGGACTGCAGTGGTTCAAGAAGGCGAATCACCACCGCCTTCTCAAGAGCACAATAAGAAGTCTCACAACACCAGGTTAAAGTCCAACAGGTTTATTTGGAATCACAAGCTTTCAAATCAAATCAAAATCAAAATCAAATCAAATCAAATCAAGTCAAATCAGATCAAATTAAATCAAATCAGAGCTCTGCTCCTTCATCAGTCCAAAGATGTGCGGGTTAGGTTGATTGGCCAGGTTAAAAAATTGCCCCTTCGAGTCCTGGGATGCGTAGGTTAGAGGGATTAGCGGGTAAAATATGTGGGGATAGGGCCTGGTTGGGATTGTGGTCAGTGCAGACTCGATGGGCCGAATGGCCTCCTTCTGCACTGTAGGGTTTCTATGATCAGGTGAGTCAAGACTTAACACTCACCTGATGAAGGAGCAAAGCTCCGAAAGCTCGTGATTCCAAATTAAAATGTTGGACTTTAACCTGGTCTTGTGAGACTTCTTACTGTGAACACCCCAGTTCAACGCCAGGTGGGCACAGTAAGACATACCCTCCACAGCATGGTTCTCAGAAGCAATTAGGGATGGGCAATAAATGCTGGCCTTGCCAGTGATGCTACGTCCCAATAAAAGAATAAAAGAAAAAGTAACAGCAGCTCCACGAATATGGGAAGAGCTGACAGAAAAGGTCAGGAGCGGGAAGGAATATTCCTGCCAGTTATCAGCTTGTCATCTGACCTTTCATGATCAGCTGACAGGAAGTGCACTTCTGCAGGGAACCATGATGTGGAGATGCTGGCGTTGGACTGGGGTTGGGCACAGTAAGAGGTCTCACAACACCAGGTTAAAGTCCAACAGGTTTATTTGGTATCACGAGCTTTTGGAGCGCTGCTCCTTCATCCTGGTGTTGTGAGACTTCTTATTCTGCAGGGAATGAACTTAAAGAAAATGAGCAAACGTGAACACAAGACAAACTTTAACACCCATCAGGACCAGGGCTCAAAGATGTAACATTTTAATAGGGAGTACGACACAATCCATCAGAGCTAGCGGACTGACTACAGATTCCAAATTTACTGGGCAATCCGAAACGCTCAAAGAATTTGTCACTGCAAAGTGTAAAATGAACCAGTACTTCTCACACCAATCACGACAAGAGGAGCTTTGTTAGTAACTGGTGATCACAGGTCAGATTGTGAGTTACTGTTGACATCATAGATCCATAAGGAGCATGAGCTTGCAGGGAGAGGGGGAATTCACTCCGGGTGAAATTCAACTTGGGCAGGGGTGCAAAACGGGACAGCACTCAATCAGGATCCAGCATCCTCCTTCAGTATCATTCTTCTTACACAAGCTTGATTTCCCTCTTTCTCAAAACAACTGCTTGGCATTGTGGTGGCACATTCCTGCTAGCTCACTCCATCTTGGGACGCTGCTGCCAGTCTGACCCTGGCAACAACAGCACAAGCCACACCACACTGACTGCAGTGGTTCAAGAAGGCCGCTCACCACCAACTTCTCACGGACAATTAAGGTGGGCAATAAAAATTCTAATTCGAAAAGCACATTCACGGGGGTGTGGGGGAGAAGGAGGGGGGAGAGTTTAAACAAATGTATAAAGACCACTGGCGTGTAAATCACAACTTCTGCCTCACAAACATTAACCGAAAATACAACCAACATCTAGATAATAATCCTGTCACATTACTCAAACAAGAAATCTGACTGGCTCACCCAATGGGCTTTAACTGTGCCTGTTCTTTTAAAGCTGTTGGTGGAATGTGAACCCAGGGTCCCCAAGAACATTACCTTGTATCTTTAGTCTAGCAACCGTACCACTACACCACTGCCTCCTGAGTGAGACAAATGAGGAGGGATCTCATAGAGACATATAAAATTCTAACAGGACTAGACAGGGCAGATGCAGGGAGGATGTTCCCAATGGCGGGAGTGTCCAGAACCAGGGGTCACAGTCTGAGGATACAGGGTAGACTATTTAGGACGGAGATGAGGAGACATTTCTTCACGGTGAGCCTGTAGAATTCATTACCACAGGAAATAGTTGATGCCAAAACATTGAATGTATTTAAGAGGCGGCTGGATAGAGCACTTGGGACGAATGGGATCAAAGGTTATGGGGAGAAAGCAGGATTAGGTTATTGAGTTGGACCATCAGCCATGATCGTGATGAATGGCGGAGCAGACTCGAAGGGCCGAATGGCCTCCTCCTGCTCCTATTTTCTTTGTTTCTGTTAGATTTTAATTGTGCTTGCCCCTTTTGCAACATTAAGGCACGTTCAAATTATGGTCATCAGTAAATAGGACCAAAATTGCATCTTTAAGCCAGACTTTTAAATATTAGCATTAGTCTTATTAGTATGCCTCCATTTAGTGCCTGTTTTCATCCTTTCACATAAATAATTCCCTCAACAATTCTGATGAAGCATTATTTCCCCCACAAGTAAAATTATAAATGCCAAACCTCTAGGCCCATAAAATACACACCAAAAATAAATACAAATGGGATGGGGTTGTTTAAGTTTCATGGGCTGGATTGTTGGGGTTCAGGCTCTATGTGGCTCTACGCGGATCCCCAGATTTAATAGATTGTATTGTCCAGCCCCTCAGGTACCCCCATTGACGGGGGTGGCACAGTGGTTAGCACTGCTGCCTCACAGTGCCAGGTTCAATTCCCAGCTTGGATCTCTGTCTGTGCAGAGTCTGCACGTTCTCCCCGTGTCTGCGTGGGTTTCCTCCGGGTGCTCCGGTTTCCTCCCACAGTCTGAAAGACGTGCTGGTTAGATGCATTGGCCGTGCTAAATTCTCCCTCGGTGTACCCGAACAGGCGCCAGAGTGTGGCGACTAGGGGATTTTCACAGTAACTTCATTGCAGTGTTAACATAAGCCTATTTGTGACACTAATACATTTTTTTAAAGTTCTGATTAAATGGGATTGACTGTATTGCATTTTGTGTTGTATCTGTAACTGTCTATCGGAGCTTGGATGACAGTTTTGGAAACTGCTTGTTTCTAAAAATGCTAATATTATAGAGTCCCTGCCGGGCTGCAACGTGAACCACTTATCAGGACAGAAAGGGGCTGCTTCACTTCAGTGGCTTTTACAAGGATTAAAAATACCAGTGACTCCTGATGACTCTGTTGACACTCATTGAGCTCAGAGTGACAGCCTGAGTGGACTGGAGAAGTGCACTCTTTGACCTTTGCAGCAGAGGTCGCCCGCAGTGATGTTTGAGTTAATGCTGACAGTTCTGTAAGGAACAATGGGCTGTAGTTACACTGGTGGAGATACAGCATCACTTCCAGGTCTGGAATTGCTCCAACACCTGCTAAAATCCTGTCAAAATGCTTAGAGCAACAAGTTCTTGCGTATCGGAAGCAAACAAAACCTGCAGTCCTTGTTATCCTGTGTTTCATCTCTTCCTCCATCACATTCAACCACCAAATTTTGTCCCACTGGACTGTCTGCTACATTCTCGTTCATGTCTGAGCATTTATCGTCCATTTTTCTCTCCTCTCTGAAGACAGGTACACTTCCCAACAAGGTCCCTGGGTAGACATGGTGGCACAGTGGTTAGCACTGCTGCCTCACAACGCCAGCCTCGGGTCATGTCTGCGTGGAGTCTGCATGTTCTCCCTGTGTCTACGTGAGTTCCCTCCGGGTGTTCCGGTTTCCTCCCACAGTCCAAAGATGTACAGGTTAGGTTGATTGGCCATGTGACATTGCCCCTTAGTGTCAGGGGGTTAGTAGGGTAAATATGTAGAGTTAAGCAGATAGGGACTGGGTGGAATTGTGGTCGGTGCAGACTCGATGGGCCAAAAGGCCTCCTTCTGCACTGTAGGGATTCTATGATAGACATCAGGATCTAGGCTGGTATATTGGCCTATACTCTCTGGAATTTAGAAGAATGAGGGGAGATCAAATTGAGGTATACAAGATGATAAAAGGTATGGATAAAGTAGACATGGAGCGGATGCTTCCTCTGGTGGGGCATTCTAGGATGAGAGGCCATAGTCTTAGGATAAGGGGTAGCAAATTTAAAACAGAGTTGAGGAGAAACTACTTCTTCCAAAGGGTTGTGAATCTGTGGAATTTGCTACCCCAAAGTGCGGTGGATGCTGCGACAGTGAGTAAGTTTAAGAAGGAGTTAGATAGATTTTTAATTGGTAATGGGTTGAAGGGTTATGAGGAGAAGGCAGGAAAATGAAGATGAGGAGCATATCAGCCATGATCGAATGGCAGAGCGGACTCGATGGGCCAAATGGCCTAATTCTCCTATACCTTATGAACTTATGGTATCTCTCCGTGGTCCAAACATTCTGAATCAAACTTCTTATCCCTTTCTCCCTCAAATATGATATCTGCGAATAAGAGGATAAGAGTCCCTGCTCTGGCCGGGACCCCTTCAGTCTGGGATAGTGTATGTAAGTTCTGGTAGCTTCGTTAACAGTAAATAAAAGCCTTTCATTTACTGAGCTTCAAGCCTCGTGTCTGAATAGCGCATCAATTTTATTTACTGTCGTTAAACTCTCGTCGAGAAAAAAAAAAGAGAGAGAGTATGGAGCAAATTCTGAAGCCGGAACGCCTTACGCTAGATCCACGTGCGGTGGGCGCTTCTAACACCTTCGACCACTGGCTGAAGTGTTTCGAAGACTACCTGGCAGCCTCCACAGCGGTCACCACAGATGATGACAGACTCCGGGTCCTCCATGCGAGGGTAAGCGACACTGTCTACCTCGCGATCTGTGCGGCCACCAATTATCCTAAGGCCCTCGAGCTTCTAAAGAAGCACTATACCAAACCACCTAATGAGATACACGCTCCTACAGCTAGCCAGGGGCTGTGACTGCAAAGCAGTGTCGGCTGAGCAGAGAATGTACGACCTCGCCCGAGATGCATTTGTGGCCGGGGTCGGATCGTCATACATTCGACTTAAACTGTTGGAGAAGGGTAACCTTAATCTTACCCAGGCCATCGAGTTAGCAGAGATGCTCGAGTCGGCTTCCAAGAGCTTAGTTTTATATCCGGAGGACTATGTGGAGACAACGTGGCAGGAGCAGTCGCAAATCCCTCCTCGTCCCTCGGGTTCGAAATGCTGTGTAATGGCGTGCTCCCATTCGGGCCAGACGACGGCTGCAGCCCCGGGCGGCCCGCGGTGCTACTTCTGTGGGGGAGTGAAGCATACTCGGCAAAAGTGTCCCGCTAAAGCTGTGTTGTGCACCGCATGCGGTAAAAAAGGGCATTATTCAAAAGTGCGCCGATCTAAACCCAGGAACGGCAGTGCGGCCTGCGATTCTTCAGAGCTTGGGTCTTCATCGTCGAAGTCGTCGCGGGGTTCGTCCACGTGCGAGACCAGGACGACGCCATTACGGTCGACGGAGTCGGAGGAGTATGACCACCAGGGGTCGCTGAGTTTGGCGCCCTCACCCACGTGCGATTCATGGGTGCAGCCACGTTGGTCGACACTGACCACGAACGACCAGCAGGGGTCCTCCTCATCGACTTCAGCTGCCTGCAGTGGCGCTCATGAACCAACGGTGGTGTCGATCATCCTGGACCAGGCCAAGCCTCATAGACTTGACAAATCTATGATGAATATCCAGGTAAATGACCACGTGATTTATTGTCTGTTTGACAGCGGGAGCACTGAGAGCTTTATCCACCCAGACACTGTGAAGCGGTGTGGACTCCAGATTCAACCTGCCAAACAGACAATCTCTATGGCATCAAGGTCCCGGTCTGTTGCCGTGCTAGGGAGTTGCGTGGTAACCTTGAAGGTGCAAGGCACAGTTTACGAGCGTTTCAAGCTCCTTGTGTTGCCGTTTCTTTGCGCGCCAATACTTCTCGGACTAAACTTCATGGTCCACTTGAGCAGTGTAATCCTACAGTACGGTGGGCCACTCCCTTCACTGGCAGTGGGAAAGCAGCAGCAGCCTCCAAATTGCCCAACGCGCCCGCCTGCAGCCTCTCGATGCTGAAGATCACCACACCCTCCTTGTTCCAGAATCTTGTGCCAGGCTGCAAGCCCATCGCGACTAAAAGTAGGCGTTACAGCACTGAGGATCGGATCTTCATTAGATCTGAGGTTCAGCGGCTCCTCAAAGAAAGGATCATACAATCCAGTGCTAGTCCGTGGAGAGCGCAGGTCGTGGTGGTCAAGAGCGGGAACAAACCCCGGATGGTCATTGACTACAGTCAGACCATTAACCGATATACGCAGCTGGATGCGTATCCCCTCCCGCGCATATCTGATATGGTCAATCAGATTGCGCAGTACCGGGTGTTCTCCACCATAGACCTCAAGTCTGCCTACCACCAACTCCCCATTCGCCCAGAGGACCGACAATACACGGCTTTTGAGGTGGATGGTCGCTTGTATCACTTTCTCAGGGTTCCCTTTGGTGTCACCAATGGGGTCTCGGTCTTCCAGCGTGCTATGGACCGAATGGTGGATCAGAACGGGCTGCGGGCTACCTTCCCGTACCTGGATAATGTCACCATCTGCGGCCATGACCAGCAGGACCACGACACAAACCTCCTGAACTTCTTACGCACTGCATCTCGCCTGAACTTGACCTACAACAGGGAGAAGTGTGTGTTTCGTACGCGCCGTTTAGCCATCCTAGGGTACGTGGTGGAAAACGGGGTCATTGGCCCTGATCCAGACCGTATGCGCCCCCTTTCTGAACTTCCCTTACCTGCTAGTGCAAAAGCACTGAGAAGATGCTTAGGCTTCTTCTCTTATTATGCGCAGTGGGTTCCCAACTACGCGGACAAAGCCCGTCCGCTCATTAAGTCCACGACTTTTCCCTTAACGTCAGAGGCCCGATTGGCCTTCGATAAATTGAAAGCCGACATCGCGAAAGCCACGATGCACGCTGTAGATGAGTCCATCCCCTTTCAGGTGGAGAGCAATGCATCTGATTTCGCCCTGGCCGCCACACTTAACCAGGCAGGCAGGCCCGTCGCCTTTTTTTCCCGCACCCTCCAAGGCCCCGAAATTCGGCATTCAGCGGTGGAAAAGGAGGCCCAGGCCATTGTGGAGGCCGTCAGGCACTGGCGCCATTACTTGGCGGGAAAACGGTTCACCCTGATCACGGACCAGCAGTCCGTGGCGTTCATGTTTAACAACACGCAGAGGGGCAAGATCAAGAATGACAAGATCTTGCGGTGGAGAATTGAACTCTCCACCTGTAACTACGATATCATAGCCTCTTGTTTCTTCCCCGGACACGGCGCGGGCAGCATCGGGACCGTTGCTTAACCATTTTACTCCCATGTACAGCTTGCCTGAGCCCAGAAGATGGTCGCCACCGCAGGGCGTGTCAGGATCCCCTGGACTACCGTCACCTCAGGGTCAACCGGCCTGTGAGTCCGTGGAAGAACAGCTGGACGTCGCTTTGGGGAGAACGCCACCGCAAGTGCCTACAAGTCCAGGGAAACTCAATGAGCCCTCAGATGCCCTCTCGCGTGGAACATGCGCTAGTATACAGGAGGACCGTTTGCACGCCCTCCATAATGACCTGTGCCATCCTGGGGTCACTCGGCTCCACCACTTTGTAAAAGCCCGCAACCTGCCTTACTCGGTGGAGGACGTCAGGTCGGTAACAAGGAGCTGTCGGGTTTGCGCGGAATGCAAACCGCACTTTTACCGACCTGACCGGGCACATTTAGTCAAGGCCACTCGTCCCTTCGAGAGACTGAGTGTTGATTTTAAGGGCCCCCTTCCCTCAACAGATCGGAATGTGTACTTCCTCAATATCATTGATGAGTACTCTCGGTTCCCTTTTGTTGTTCCCTGCTCTGATACATCCGCTGCCACGGTTATCAAGGCATTCCGTGATCTCTTTACCCTGTTCGGGTACCCCAGCTACATCCATAGCGACAGGGGCTCGTCGTTCATGAGCGATGACTTGAGGCAATTCCTGCTCTCATACGGGATTGCCTCTAGTAGGACCACGAGCTACAACCCTAGGGGTAATGGACAGGTGGAACGCGAGAATGCTACAGTCTGGAAGGCTGTCTTACTGGCGTTGAAGTCAAAAGGTCTTCCAGTCTCCCGTTGGCAAGAGGTGCTCCCTGATGCACTCCATTCTATTCGCTCCCTCCTGTGTACGGCAACCAATGCTACTCCCCACGAGAGGATGTTCTCATTCCCTCGGAAGTCTTCCTCGGGGACCTCATTACCGTCTTGGTTGACGTACTCAGGACCCGTCCTCCTGCGGCGACATGTAAGGGCCCGCAAGTCCGACCCGTTGGTCGAACAGGTCCATCTCCTCCACGCCAATCCTCAGTATGCCTATGTGGCATACCCTGACAGGCGAGAGGACACGGTCTCGATCCGAGACCTGGCGCCAGCAGGGGACGTAGCAACCCCTGTCGCTCCCATACCCCCTGTAACAAACCCTTTATCTCTTGTTTCTTCCCCGGACACGGCGCGGGCAGCATCGGGACCATTGCTTAACCATTTTACTCCCATGTACAGCTTGCCTGAGCCCAGAAGATGGTCGCCACCGCAGGGCGTGTCAGGATCCCCTGGACTACCATCACCTCAGGGTCAACCGGCCTGTGAGTCCGTGGAAGAACAGCTGGACGCCGCTTTGGGGAGAACGCCACCACAAGTGCCTACTCCGGTGTCACCGCCGGTATTGAGGAGGTCACAACGACGGTGCGGTCCCCCTGACCGTCTGAACTTATAGACTGCTGACACTTTATTCCGTTTTTTTGTACCCCGCCGGCCTTTGTTCTCAAAGGAGGGGTGAATGTGGTGAACCATCGTTGGTTCCCACTGGATAGTGCTGAGCCTGGGGCTGGCCAGTACTACAAGGGTTACTGTTGGATTGTGCTATTGTTGCTGTTGGGGTTCGGGTGGGGTTGTTACACCTTTGTACTGTAGTGTTGTGGCACATCCCAGTCGGGCTCCGCCTCCTGGGAGAGGTATAAGAGTCCCTGCTCTGGCCGGGACCCCTTCAGTCTGGGATAGTGTATATAAGTTCTGGTAGCTTCGTTAACAGTAAATAAAAGCCTTTCATTTACTGAGCTTCAAGCCTCGTGTCTGAATAGCGCATCAGTAACCCAACACAGAGGTCTCGAAACACCACACCCTCATAAAAGTCTCTTTTCAGTCCTACTTTTCACAGGCTTGCCAAAGGGTCACGAGGGCTCCCTGCATTCGACATAATTTTCACTGCAATATAATTTTTATTTGACGATCCAATGAGTTGATACAGATACAAAACCTCTTCAGTATCATTGCCACTAGAATTAAGGAGAAGTCAACGACTGTGGCACGATGGCACAGTGGTTAGCATTGCTGCCTCACAGCGCCAGGAACCGAGGTTCGATTCCCAGCTTGGGTCACCGTCTGCATGGAGTCTGCACGTTCTCCCCGTGTCTGCGTGGGTTTCCTCCAGGTGCTCCGGTTTCCTCCCACACTCAAAAGATGTGCGGGTTAAATTGATTGGCTGTGCTAAGTTGCCCCCTAGTATCAGGGGGTCAGCAGGGTAAATAAGTGGGGTTACGGGGATAGGGTGGGATGTGGTCGGTGCAGACTCGATGGGCCAAATGGCCTCCTTCTGCACTGTAAGGATTCTATGGCTGTTAGCATTTCACTTACCCACTCCACATTCAAGACTAATCCCCCAGAATTTTGTCTTGCAAACGGTACACATAATGAGTGCGTAACGGTCACTCAGTCAACACTTCGTAATGTTTACTGCACAGGGCTCTCTGTAAAATCGGTCTTCAGAACCACAGGTTGTGTTAGTGCTGGGAATGAGAAATCCCAATATTGGGGAATTTTCTGCTGGGAATTTTCACTGGCTGCTAACAGGAATTAATTGTAAATGCTGTGCCTTCTGGTAGAAGTTTTGCTTTTAAACAAGTATCCATTCTAAAAACTGGTGCTTTGTGTTGCTGTAATTGGTATTTAGGTTTCAGGATGAATAACCCGATGAACTCACATTCTAAATTGTTTGCAACACAGTTAGGAGCTGAAAGCCCCTTCTGGAGAGAGAATGGAGTTTATCAGATTGGCTGTGTGTTTATCAAAATTCGTACCAATTTCTCTTACTTATTTGCAATCCTGTCAGGACTACGTTACTTAGCAATGCGATGTCAAATTGAAATGAGTATATATTCTGGGTTGGGAACCAATGGGCAGTGACCCATCTTAATGTGGTCTGACAAACAGTCAAATGGTCTTCATAAAGGTGATTGGTTTTGACAGCTCAGGCTGTGCTGTTGTTTTTTTTTACGGGGGGGGGTGGGGTTCGAGCACTTTCTTCATTCTGTCCCAGACAATGAGAAAAAGTAGGGAAATGCGGGAATCTTGACGGCGGCAGGGCTCCAAAGGCATCGCTTGCACTGGCAGAAATTGTGCTATTTCACAGAGCAGCATGGCTGTCTTGGATGGGAACCAGGTCACTTGTGGTCGAGCACTGTCACACGAACCTTATTAAGATAATAAACGGAGCTGCTTCCAGAAGCCAGTCTGAAAGTATTTGCCAAGGTGCTGGGGGAGCACACTGCATCAATTGTCTCACAATATGCCACCAGACTGTCCATATTACATTACTGACAGTCTCGATCCACTTCATCTTCGCTCCTCTGGTTCCTCACCTCCCCCCCCCCCCCCCCTTCCCCCTCTACAAACCCTGCCAATTGTAATTTCCCCGTTCATTCAGATTATTCTAATTTAATGCCCCCAGGGCAATGAGTTTTGCCATCAATGGGTCCTGCATATAAATAAATTTGCCTTTGCCATGGATGTTCGATACTATCACCTGGAAAGATAATGGGGTAAAAATTCATTTTCTGCAATCTTCAGTGCTTTGGTTGCAAGCTGTTCAAGGTTTTTTAACCATATAGTTCTGCTCAGAACACAGGAGTGTTTAAAAACAGAAGATGTTGGAAATACTCGGCAGGTCTGGCAGCATCTATGGAGAGCAAAACAAGGGTTAATGTTTTGAGTCGAATATGACTCTTTTTCAGAACTGCGTAGGCAGCATATTTGTCCTTGAAATGCCTCAGTTCACCAACCATTCTGCGCTCTAGCAAGGCTCCATGAGAAGAAGCATCACTAAAGTTCTCCCAAGTCTACTCAAAAGGTTCAGGGCAATGCAATGTAACAGTTGCCACAAGGTTTACGGACAATGTTGTTCGTGATTTTCAAAGTGATGCGTTAAGTCATCTTTAAAATGTTTTCTTCCCCCTGTCCTAAAGGTGTTGGCTCTTGCTGGGGAAAGGTTCCGTGGTCTTTGCCACCTCATTATGTGACCATTCTTCAGGTGTGAGCTTGAGTATTCAACTGTGAATAGAATCGCAACTTGACCCAGGCTTATTCTGACTCGCCATTTATGAGCAAGCTACCTAGCTGTGTCCCATCACACTGAATTTTACTGCCACTGAAATCCCCAGACATATGTTAGTCTTGGAAGGATTGCGATGCAGATTTACCAGAATGATTCCTGGACTCAAATAGTTACATTATTTGATTTAATTTATTATTGTCCCATGTATTGGGAAACAGTGAAAAGTATTGTTTCCTGCACACCATACAATCAAAACACGCCATTCGTAGGGTACATAGGGAGAAGGAAAGGAGAGGGTGCAGAAAATAGTGTTGCAATCATAGCTAGGGTGTAGAGAAAGATCAGCTTAATTTATGGTAGGTCCATTCAAAAGTCTGATGGCAACAGGGAGTCGGTTGGTATGTGATTTCAGACTTTTGTATCTTTTTCCCAATGAAAAAAAGTGGAAGCAAGTACATCCAGGGTACGTGGGGTCTTTGATTATGCTGGCTGCTTTTCCGAGGCAGCGGGAAGTGTAGACAGAGTCAACGGATGGGAGGCTGGTTTGTGTGGTGGACTGGGCTACGTTCACAATCCTTCGTGGTTTCTTGCGGTCTTGGTCAGACCAGGAGACATACCAAGCTGTGATACATCCGGTGCACCAAAATTGGTGAGTCATGGCGGACATGCCAAATTTTCTTAGCCCCCTGAGAAAGTAGAGGTGTTGGTGGGCTTACTTAACTAAAGCGTCAGCGTGGAGGGGCCAGGGCAGATTGTTGATGATCTGGATACCTGGAAACTTGAAGTTATAGAACATAGAACATAGAACATTACAGCGCAGTACAGGCCCTTCGGCCCTCGATGTTGCGCCGACCAGTGGTACCAATCTAAAGCCCCTCTAATCTACACTATTCCAATATCATCCATATGTTTATCCAATAACCACTTGAACACTCTCAATGTTGACGAGTCCACCACTGCTGCAGGCAGGGCATTCCATGCCCTTACTACTCTCTGAGTAAAGAACCTACTGATGCGCGATATAACACACGAGAGGCGTGATGTACTTGGGAAATAAAGGCTTTTATTGCCAACAATAACAGAGCTACCATATACAGTATACGATCCCAGACTAAAGGGTCACCATGCAGAGCAGTGACCTTTATACCTCTCCCAGGAGGCGGAGCCGACTGGGGTGTACCATAACAACTATATTAACAGGTAGAACAGCCCAACCCTAACCCCAACAGTAACATATATACAGACTCATAGTACTGGCCAGACCATGGCTCAGCACTACCTGGTGGGAACCAACAATGGTTCACTACATTCACCCCTCCTTTGAAAACAAAGGCCGGCGGGGTACAAAACACAGAACAATTGTTCATTTGTCTATAAGTTCAAACAGTCTGGGGGACCGCACCGTTGTTGTGACCTCCTCAACACCGGCGATGACACCGGTTCAGGCAATCGCGGTGACGTTCTCTCCAAGGCGGTGTCCAGCGACTCCTCCAGTGCCTCACGGGCCGGTAGACCCCGAGGTGGTGACAATCCGCTGAACTCGGGCACGCCTTGAAGTGGCGACCATCTCCTGGACTCAGGCAAGCTGTACACGGGAGTAAGAGGGTTAAGTGGTGGTCCCGATACTGCCCGCGCCGTGTCAGGAGGGGAAATAATGGTTGGGGGGTCCCTAACAGTAGGTGTGGGAGCGACAGGGGTTTCCAAGCCCCCTGCTGGCGCCAGATCTCGAATCGAGACCGTGTCCTCTCGCCCGTCAGG
Organism: Mustelus asterias; assembly: GCF_964213995.1. NCBI lineage: Eukaryota > Metazoa > Chordata > Chondrichthyes > Carcharhiniformes > Triakidae > Mustelus > Mustelus asterias. The sequence goes on along the minus strand of NC_135819.1, from coordinate 12,455,011 downwards.
ATATGCCACGTAGGCATACTGAGGGTTGGCGTGGAGGAGATGGACCTGTTCAACCAAGGGGTCGGACTTGCGGGTCCTAACATGTCGCCGCAGGAGGACAGGTCCTGAGTACGTCAACCAAGACGGTAATGAGGTCCCAGAGGAAGACTTCCTAGGGAATGAAAACATTCTCTCATGAGGAGTAGCGTTGGTTGCCGTACACAGGAGTGAGCGTATGGAGTGGAGCGCATCAGGGAGTATCTCTTGCCAACGGGAGACTGGAAGACCTTTAGACCTCAACGCCAGTAAGACAGCCTTCCGGACTGTAGCATTCTCTCGTTCGACCTGTCCGTTACCCCTTGGGTTGTAGCTCGTGGTTCTACTAGAGGCAATCCCATATGAGAGCAGGTATTGCCTCAAGTCATCGCTCATGAACGACGAGCCCCTATCGCTGTGGATATAACAGGGGTAACCGAACAGGGTGAAAAGATCACGAAATGCCTTGATAACCGTGGCAGCGGTCATATCAGAACAGGGAATGACAAAGGGGAATCGTGAGTACTCATCAACCACATTGAGGAAGTACACGTTCCGATCTGTCGAGGGAAGGGGGCCCTTAAAGTCCACACTCAATCTTTCGAATGGACGAGTGGCCTGAACGAGTTGTGCCCTGTCAGGTCGGTAGAAGTGCGGTTTGCATTCCGCGCATACCCGGCAGCTTCTGGTTATGGACCTGACCGAGTAGAGTAGATTCCGGGCTTTTATGAAGTGGAAGAGCCGAGTGACCCCCGGATGGCAGAGGTCATTGTGGATTTAGTGAGATCGAGGTTACCTTGCTCCAACAGCCGAAGGCGGATGTACGACGAGCCGATTCCCGCCACGAACGCATCTCGAGCTAGGTCGTTCATGTACTGGTCTGCCGACACTGCCTTGCAGTTGCAGGCTCTGGCTAGCTGTTGAAGCTCGCACGCATACTGTTCCGTCGTTTCGCCGGGCTGCCGCCGTCGAGTGGCTAGAAGGTATCGAGCATGCATCTCATTCGGCGGTTTGTTGTATCGCTTCTTGAGAAGCTCGAGGGCCCCTTTGTAGTCGGTGGCCCCACGGATCGCTAGGTATACAGCGTCGCTTACCCTCGCGTGGAGGACCCGGAGTCTGTCGGCGTTGTCGGTGACCGCTGTGGAGGCGTCGAGGTAATCCTGGAAACACTTCAACCAGTGGTCGAAAGTGTTCAATGCTCCCGCCGCACGTGGGTCCAACGTAAGCCGTTCGGGTTTAAGCATTTGCTCCATGTTTTCTTTGTCATTTTTTTTTCAAAAAAAGAATTTACTTGTTGGCAATAAAATTGATGCGCGATATAACACACGAGAGGCGTGTTGTACTCGGGAAATAAAGGCTTTTATTGCCAACAATAACAGAGCTACCATATACAGTATACGATCCCAGACTAAAGGGTCACCAGGCAGAGCAGTGACCTTTATACCTCTCCCAGGAGGCGGAGCCGACTGGGGTGTACCATAACAACTATATTAACAGGTAGAACAGCCCAACCCTAACCCCAACAGTAACATATATACAGACTCATAGTACTGGCCAGACCATGGCTCAGCACTACCTGGTGGGAACCAACAATGGTTCACCACACCTACCTCTAACATCTGTCCTATATCTCTCACCCCTCAATTTAAAGCTATGTCCCCTCGTGCTAGCCAACACCATCCGAGGAAAAAGGCTCTCACTATCCACCCTATCTAATCCTCTGATCATCTTTCCAAAGTTCTCGACCATTTCCACTTCATCACTGTTGATGTAGTCAGGGGCATATAGACAGGGGGAGATTGCATTCCCTGGAAGGTTAAGGAGTGTTTTTAATGTATTAAGGGAAACATATATTGTAAATAGAAAGAAATTTTTTCCACTAGCTGATCTGATTAGCAAGTTTGCAGAAGATACTAAGATTGCTGGAGTTGTAGATAGTGATGAAGATTGCCAGAGAATACAGCAGGATATAGATGGGCTGGAAAATTGGGCGGAGAAATGGCAGATGGAATTTAATCCGGACAAATGCGAGGTGATGTATTTTGGTAGATCCAATTCAGAAAGATGGGAGCTATAAAATAAATGGCAGAACCATCAGGAGCATAGACACACAGAGAGATCTGGGAGCACAGGTCCACAGATCCTTAAAAATGGCAGCACAGGTGGAAAAGATAGTGAAGGAAGCATATGGCATGCTTGCCTTCATCGTCTGAGGCATCGAGTATAAAAGTTGGAAAATTATGTTAGTTATATAAAACATCGGATGGCCACATTTAGAATTTGTGTCCAATTCCGGTTGTCACACTACCAGAAGGACGTGGGGGCTTTGGAAGGAGTACAGAAAAGGTTTACCGGGATATTGCCTGGTATGGAGGGTATTCGCCCTGAGGAGAAATTGAATAAAGTGGAATTGTCCTCCCTGGAAAGACGGAGGCTGAGGGGGCGAACGAATAGGAGTTTATAAAATTATGAGGAACATAAATAAGGTGAACAGTTGCAAGCTTTTTCCCAGGGTAGAAATTACTATTACAAGGGGGCATAAGTTCAAGGTAAAGGGGGGAAAGGTTGAGTAGAGATGTGTGGGGGAAGTTTTTTACACAGAGGGTGATGGGGGCCTGGAATTCACTGCCAAGCGAGGTGGTTGAGGCAGACACGTTAGCGACAACTAAGACTTATTTGGATAGACACATGAACAGGCGGGGAATAGAGAGATACAGGTGATTGATCTAGATAGGACAATGTGATCGGCATAAGCTTGGTGGGCCGAAGGGCCTGTTCCTGTGCTGCACTGTTCTTTGTTCACTAGTTGGGGAGTTGAGGAGGCAATCGCCGGACCTTTCAGAAGTGAAATTGGGAAACATTTCTGCACACAAAGGATGAAAGGAGTTTGGAACTCTCTATCTCAAACAGTAATTGATGTTATATAATCTTTCAGAATGTGGGAGGAAACTGGAGCACCCGGAGGAAACCCACGCAGACACGGGGAGAACGTGCAAACTCCACACAGACAATGACCCAAGCCGGGAATTGAACCCGGGTCCCTGGCGCTGTGAGGCAGCAGTGCTAACCACTGTGCCACCGTAGAACCCTACAATGCAGAAGGAGGCCATTCGGCCCATCGAGTCTGCACCGACTACAATCCCACCCTGGCCCTACCCCCATACCCCTACATATTTTATCCACTAATCCCCCTAACCTACGCATCTCAGGAAACTAAGGGGCAATTTTATCATGGCCAATCAACCTAACCCGCACATCGTTGGACTATGGGAGGAAACCGGAGCACCCGGAGGAAACCCACGCAGACACGAGGAGAATGTGCAAACTCCACACAGACAGTGACCCGAGCCGGGAATCGAACCCAGGTCCCTGGAGCTGTGAAGCAGCAGTGCTAACCACTGTGCCACCGTGCCGCCCTTCTGCACAAGATCAGAATGTGTCCTCTGAATTCTCAAGCAGGGGTCACTGAATAGCAATCATAATCCTTAGGTATCCTTAGACAAATAAACACTGGAAATTTGTCAGATCCTAACCAACCGATGGACACCATCACCATCTTGGCTAAAATCAGACTGGTTGTTGATGGAATATAGAACCATCTTGTCTGTATCTTTCAATGTCACACTGGGTATGCATTTACACTCTGAGCTACCAGTACAACAAGCGCACACTTTTAACTGGCTCAAGAATATCTTTCCGATGAAATTTGGCAACATGGAACTCACAGCCTCCATCCCTGTTGGACTTTGCCATCGGTGGAGTTTCTAGGTTCACATACACGCAGAATGAGGTGTGATGTTTCTTTCATTCGGCCAAGTGAAAATATCTCAGCCTCCCACTCATAGCCCCAGGTTCAAACTTAATTACAAAAAGAAAACTGTATTAAAAATTTGATTGGATTGAAAGCAGACAACTGCTGAGGCAGCCAGGGAGGAGATAGTACAGCCACGAAAATGTGTAGAGACAGGAAATGTGCGGAAGGACTGAAAAGTGGCAACTGTCACACCCTTGTTCAAGAAAAAGTAAAGGAAGAAGCCAGGAAGTCATATCCTGGTTAATCTTATCACACTTGCAGTTAACACCATAATGTGGGGGGAAATTAGTTAGCGCTTAGAAAGATATGTGCAGATCAGGGGTGGTCCGTTTGGATTGTAAAGAGTTGATCATGTTTGACAACTTTGAATCTTTTGAGGAAGTCACAGGGGCCCAAATATTGCAAATGTGGTTAAGGTAACCACTTTCACTAGTCGCCCCTCATAGTTTAGCCTGTTGTTGCCAGGGGTCAGTCTATTGGCTCCTTCCCTGATCAGGACTTAAAGGTTTCATTGAACCTTGATGACCAAAACTAGACACAGTCCTCAGAATTCATCTAGCCAGGGAATGACACTGGGTTACTAGAATCAGAATGGTCGAGAGCTTCAGGTTTTTAGGTGTCCAGATTACCAACAATCTGTCCTGGTACCCACTGCCGACACCATAGTTAAGAAAGCCCATCAACGCCTCTACTTTCTCAGGAGACTAAGGAAATTTGGCATGCCAGCTACAACTCACACCAACTTTTACAGATGCACTATAGAAAGCATTCTTTCTGGTTGTATCACAGCTTGGTATGGCTCCTGCTCTGCCCAAGACCACAAGAAACCACAAATGGTCGTGAATATAGCTCAGTCCATCACGCAAACCAGCCTCCCATCCATTGACTCTGTCTACACTTCCCGCTGCCTCGGCAAAGCAGCCAGCATAATTAAGGACCCCACGCACCCCGGACATTCTCTCTTCCACCTTCTTCCGTCGGGAAAAAGATACAAAAGTCTGAGGTCACATACCAACCGACTCAAGAACAGCTTCTTCCCTGCTGCCATCAGACTTTTGAATGGACCTACCTCGCATTAAGTTGATCTTTCTCTACACCCTAGCTATGACTGTAACACTACATTCTGCACTCTCTCCTTTCCTTCTCTATGAATGGTATGCCTTGTCTGTATAGCGCGCCAGAAACAATACTTTTCATTGTATTCTAATACATGTGACAATAATAAATCAAATCAAATCAAATTACTGCCCTATGCTACATTCTGTGGCATATGGATAGTGCTTATAATTTACAATCAGTTTCCAGTGTGGTCTATCAGTTTGATTCAAACTTCAGTCTTGCAGTACAGCATTGCCCAGTGTCTTGCAAAACTGGCAAACATTTATTATCTAAACAGGACACAAAGAGAGACATTCCCTCACTGGCCTGTGGAGGTTTAGTGGTACTACACACGTAAAGGTGGGGTAGGTGAGCCTCATAGGGGCAGTAAAGGTATCGAGAGAGCTTCGCAGGAGGAAGCTGGCCGGGGTAGTGTTATATATTTAAAAGGCTGCAGGTTGCTTTAAGAGCTGATCACATGATTTGATGGTGATGTCATTAGGGTGCGTGCCCAGGGTGCTGTTTTTTAAGTTTTGTATTCTGCGCAAGCAGAGCAAAGAACAGCTCTTCAATAAAACCTGTTGTGCGTTTGTTGAATCCACATTTACAGACCAAGTCCTTTCCTTTTCTGTTAAAACCCACAACCCCTAACGTGGTTAGGACACCACAGGTAAGAGAGATGCAAAGGAGTCTTACAAACACAGCCATTAAGTCAGTGTCGGTGCAGTGACACCAGTATGACCGGTTCCCCGGTATGACCAATGTTGCAGAGTATCCAGTATGACCATTGTACAATCACTGACCCAGTACGGCCATGTTGCAGGGAGACCAGTGTCTCAGTACACTGGTCTCACACAATAGTGAATATTTCAATATTATGCAACAGAAGCACAGTGGCATCACAGATTTCCAACAGTAGCAGAAGGTACATGGTTTCTATTGCACTGAAGACAGCAGAACTTCACTGAGGGCGAAGCAGAATGTCACCCGAACAATTTCTTTTTAAGTTCTAAAGAAGTGATATTGGGTTTGAAACAACTCTGTTTCTCTCGCCACAGATGCTGCCAAGTGGGCTGTGTTTTTCCAGCATTTTCTGCTTTTATTTCAGATCTCCAGCATCCATGGTGTTTTGCTTTTATCATCTTTTTCAGACACAACCTTCCAGTTGCAGTTAATCCGGGTGTCCCTAGTGGACGATTAGGACCTGTAATCTTCCTTCAGCAATTGCTTGCAATATGTCCACAACTGGTGGGCTTCTCAGACACATGCACATGTTGGAGAGAAAGGCCTGGCTTATGATCGAGCCCTGAATTGCAGGCTCCTAGTTCCCTGGGCACAATTCAGCCACATTTCCCTGTGGCGGACACATGAGACATAAAGCAGGCCTCGACCAATGAACCCGACAGCACGGGATCCTGGTGCCTAAGGCACTGCACTGATCAGGCTCCACAGCGTCACACTGGTGTGAGCTCATAACTAGCTTTCATTAAACACCAATCATTCGCTCGCTGGGGTAGCTTGCTAAACACACACACAGACACACCTGGAAATGTTTTGGAGGGTGGGAGTCAAGCAAGAGATCAGAAAGATTCCAGGTAAATGGCTAATAACAGCAGCTGTTCTCTGAGACTTCCATTGATCTTGTGCCAAAATTATGGCAGGGGGCCAGGAGCGCCGCGTAGAATTTCTTGCCTCTTGTAAGTTACTCTTGCTGAGGGGCTGTGCAATCTCGATAGTGTGAGATGCCACAAATGTCCTCAGCCAAAATCCAAAATTGTGCACGTTCCAGAAAGGACCATAAAACAGAGATCGGGGGCAGGAGCTGTGGCTTAAATTTCCTTCTCTAGGTCTGATGGAAGTCTACAAAATGTTTACAGGGAAGGACAGGGTGGATAAGGATAAACTGTTTCCACGAGTTGAAGGCTCGAGAACCTTAGGGCCATAGTCTAAAACTTAGGGCCAAGCTATTCAGGACAGATGTTAGAAAACACTTCTACACGCAGAGCGTGGTGGAAGCTTGGGACTCTCTTCCTCAAATGCCGGTGGATGCTGGTTCAATTGTTGGGTTTAAGTCTGTGATAAATAATTTTTTATTGAGCAGGGGTATCAAGGGATATGGGCCTAAGTTAAGTTTATTTATTTGTCACAACTAGGCTTACATTAACACTGCAATGAAGTTACTGTGAAAAACCCCCAATCGTCACACTCCGGCGCCTGTTCAGGTACACTGAGGGAGAATTTAGCACGGCCAATGCATCTAACCAGGGAGCACATGGTCCGTAGCCTTGAATGTTATGACATTTCAAGAGCTCCTCCACATACTTCTTAAATGTTGTGAGGTTTCCAGGGAGGAAACTGGAGCACCCGGAGGAAACCCACGCAGACACAGGGAGAACGTGCAGACTCCACACAGTGACCCAACCGTCACTGTGAGACAGCAGACCTAACCACTGTGCCACTATGCCACTCTTAGGCCTAGGGCTGGTAAATGGAGTTAGGCTGCATATCAGCCATGATGTTATTGAATGGTGGAGTGGGCTCGAGGGCTGAATGGCCTAGTCCTGTTCCGATGTCTAGGACACCAAGGCTAACTGTATCCAGCCTCACCCTGTCAGTAACTCAGCATGGACTAGGCATTGAACCTGGGATCAAAAAACAAGGATTGTAAGAAAAGGGAGAACCAGCCGTGGATAACGAAGGAAATAAAGGAGAGTATTAAAATAAAAACAGCTGCGTACAGAGTGGCCAAAAATAGTGGAGAAACAAGTGATTGGGAAAAATTTAAGAAACAACAAAGAGAGACTAAGAAAGCGATAAAGAAAGGAAGGATAGACTATGAAGCTCGGCTAGCAATTAATATAAAAAATGATAGTAAAAGTTTTTATAAATATATAAAAAGGAATAGAGTGGCTAGAGTGAATGTTGGACCCTTGGAGGACGAGAGGGGGCAGTTAATAGTGGGAAATGAGGATATGGCTGAGTCTTTAAATAAGTTTTTTGTGTCGGTCTTCACGGTGGAGGACACAAATAGTTTGCCAAATATTAACGATAGAGGGTTGGCAGCAGGAGAAATACTTAATACAATTAATGTTACCAGAGAGGAAGTGCTGGGTAGACTAATGGGACTGAAGGTGGATAAGTCCCCGGGTCCGGATGGAATGCATCCCAGGGTATTGAAAGAAATGTCAGAGGTAATAGTGGATGCGTTAGTGATTATTTATCAAAACTCGTTGCATTCTGGGGTAGTGCCGGTTGATTGGAAAACGGCTAATGTTACGCCGCTGTTTAAAAAAGGAAGGAGACAAAAGGCGGGTAACTATAGGCCGGTCAGCTTAATGTCTGTAGTAGGGAAAATGCTGGAATCCATTATTAAAGAGGAGATAGCAGGGCATCTGGATAGAAATGGTTCGATCAATCAGACGCAGCATGGATTCATGAGGGGAAAGTCGTGCTTGACGAACATGTTGGATTTTTATGAAGATGTGACTAGGGCGGTTGATGGAGGAGAACCGGTGGATGCGGTGTTTTTGGATTTCCAAAAGGCGTTTGATAAGGTGCCCCATAAAAGGCTACTGAAGAAGATTAGGGCACACGGAGTTGGGGGTAGTGTGTTAAAGTGGATTGGGGACTGGCTATCCGACAGGAAGCAAAGAGTCGGAATAAATGGGTGTTTTTCCGGTTGGAGGAAGGTAACTAGTGGCGTGCCGCAGGGATCGGTACTCGGGCCGCAACTATTTACCATTTATATAGATGATCTGGAGGAGGGGACGGAGTGTAGGGTAACGAAGTTTGCAGACGACACAAAGATAAGTGGAAAAGTGAATCGTGTGGAGGACGGAGAAGATCTGCAGAGAGATTTGGACAGGCTGAGTGAGTGGGCGAGGATATGGCAAATGGAGTATAACGTTGAGAAATGCGAGGTTATACACTTTGGAGGAAATAATAACAAATGGGATTACTATCTCAATGGAAACAAATTAAAACATGCTACCGTGCAAAGGGACCTGGGGGTCCTTGTGCATGAGACGCAAAAGCCCAGTCTGCAGGTACAACAGGTGATCAAGAAGGCAAATGGGATGTTGGCCTATATTGCGAAGGGGATAGAATATAAAAGCAGGGATGTCTTGATGCGCCTGTACAGGGCATTGGTGAGGCCGCAGCTGGAATACTGTGTGCAGTATTGGTCCCCTTATATGAGGAAGGATATATTGGCATTGGAGGGAGTGCAGAGAAGGTTCACCAGGTTGATACCGGAGATGAGGGGTTTGGATTATGAGGAGAGGCTGAGGAGATTGGGTTTGTACTCGTTGGAGTTTAGAAGGATGAGGGGGGATCTTATGGAGACTTATAAGATAATGCGGGGGCTGGATAGGGTGGAGGCGAAGAGATTCTTTCCACTTAGTAAGGAAGTTAAAACTAGAGGACACAGCCTCAAAATAAAGGGGGGTCGGTTTAAGACAGAGTTGAGGAGGAACTTCTTCTCCCAGAGGGTGGTGAATCTCTGGAATTCTCTGCCCACTGAGGTGGTGGAGGCTACCTCGCTGAATATGTTTAAAGCGCGGATGGATGGATTCCTGATCGGTAAGGGAATTAAGGGTTATGGGGATCAGGCGGGTAAGTGGTACTGATCCACGTCAGATCAGCCATGATCTTATTGAATGGCGGGGCAGGCTCGAGGGGCTAGATGGCCTACTCCTGCTCCTATTTCTTATGTTCTTATGATCTTCCTGATTTACTTATTGAAATATATGGAAATTATGATCCAATAGTGAGAAATCGCATTAGAGAATGAGTGAAACTAGTTTTGTGCACTTTTTTCCACAGTTCAGGTTCTGTCGGTAACTGCAGTGAATAGCTAAGCTACAAACAACAGTTGATCCAAGGACTGACTGCTGATCTGCGTTGAATGAGTTGAGGGAAGGCAATCGGTGATACGGACACTGCAGTTCTTCTCAGCTAGGGTATTGAACACACTGCCTGAGAGTGCGGTGATAAAGGAAAAGGAAATGGAATAATTATCAGAAGAGAAAAGAATCAAAGGGCAAGGGGGAAAAAGCAAAGGAGTGACACTAAGTGAATTGCTTTTGCAGAGAGACACATGACAGGTTGCAGAACCTGTGCTGTGATCATTCTATGATACAGTGGGCCAAGTGGGGGAGATCTGCCAAACTTCTGGTGCTGATCGTTATGCACTGACCTCCCCCCCCCACGCCCCCCCTACCGCCGATAGATGGTGCTATGTCAATAAGGCTGGACGTCATCTCAATACCTTTCCTTCTCCACACTATTGATTAGTCAACTATAGATTAGCCTATGATTCTATGAATTGACAATAGGTTCACCTGTGGAGAATGGACAATGGAGGGAGACGGCGGCACGGTGGCACAGTGGTTAGCACTGCTGCCTCACGGGTTCAATTCCAGCCTCGGGTCACTGTCTGTGTGGAGTTTGCATGTTCTCCCCGTGTCCGCGTGGGTTTCCTCCAGGTGCTCCGGTTTCCTCCAAAGATGTGCAGGTTAGGCTGATTGGCCATATAAAATTGCCCCTTTGTGTCAGGGGAGCTAGCATGATAAGTACGTGGGGTTATGGGAATATGGCCTGGGTGGGATTGTGGTCGAATGGCCTCCTTCTGCAGTGTAGGGATTCTATGATGATTCTATGAGACAGCAGAAGGCTCTATCCTCCCATTAAAGCCACCGACAGACAGTGCCTTCTGCGTAGGATAGGGAGAATGCAGGACAAATTATAAGGGGGAGGGGTGGGAAATATTTAAAGAAATTGATTTTGAAATTTGCCCCTTACATTTCCCAAACAGCTGTCAGCCTGTGCCGAACCTTGAAGGTGACGTCACAGGTGGAGAAGGTAGTGAATAAGGCATATGGCATGCTTGCCTTTATAGGACGGGGCATAGAGTATAAAAGTTGGGGTCTGATGTTGCAGTTGTATAGAATGTTGGTTCGGCCGCATTTGGAATACTGCGCCCAGTTCTGGTCGCCACACTACCAGAAGGAAATGGAGGCTTTTGAGAGAGTGCAGAGGAGGTTTACCAGGATGTTGCCTGGTATGGAAGGGCTTAGTTATGAGGAGAGATTGGGTAAACTGGGGTTGTTCTCACTGGAAAGACGGAGGATGAGGGGTGACCTAATAGAGGTGTATAAAATTACGAAAGGCATAGATAGGGTGAACGGTGGGAAGCTTTTTCCCAGATCGGTGGTGACGTTCACGAGGGGTCATAGGTTCAAGGTGAAGGGGCGGGGAGGTTTAACACGGATATCAGAAGGACGTATTTTACACAGAGGGTCGTGGGGGCCTGGAATGCATTGCCGGGCAAGGTGGTGGAGGCGGACACACTGGGAACGTTTAAGACTTATCTAGATAGCCACATGAATGGAGTGGGAATGGAGGGATACAAAAGAATGGTCTAGTTTGGACCAGGGAGCGGCGCGGGCTTGGAGGGCTGAAGGGCCTGTTCCTGTGCTGTGTTGTTCCTTGTTTGTTCTTTGAACCTCTCTCCAGTTCAGGGACACTTGAGTTATGAAGAGAGGCAGGGATAGGCTCAGATTCTTTTCTTTCGAGCACAGAAGGCTGAGGGCGGGGGGGACATGATTGGGAGATATGGGGAGTATTAACAGAATGGATAAGAAGCAGCTTTTCCCCTTAGTTAAAGGGTCAATAACAAGGGGGCATAATTTTAAGGTGAGGGGCAGGAGGGTTAGAGGGGATTTGAGTAATTCTTTCTTTACCCAGAGGTGAATGCACTGCCTGGGAGGATGGTGAGGCAGGAAACCTCACAGCATTTAAAAGAAGTATGTGGAGGAGCTCTTGAAATGTCATAACATTCAAGGCTATGGGCCATGTGCTGGAAAGCGGGATGACCGTAGATTTAGTGTAGTTTTGTCGGTGCGGACTCAATGGGCTGAAGGGCCTCTTCTGTCCTGTACGGGTTCTACGCCCCTGATTTCACTGGCACAGCCGCCCTGAAATCGGGGCGGGCGAGGCTCGCAGAACGGCATTCCCCGTCGGCCTCGGGCGGGCTCTTACCAGCCTCGGGCAGCCGTGCTGGTAAAATCAGGGCCTCGCGACTCTATGGTGTTCACTTAAGTTGCCAACCCTCCAGAGGTGCGCTGGAGTCCCCAGAAATTAAAGGTTAAACTCCTGGACGTTGCTGCAAGGAGCAACGGGGAGAAGAATGGGTGGGATTTTTCCGGCCGTGCTCGCCCCAAAACCAGAAAATCCCACCCGAGGTCAACGGATCTTTGCATGGTCTGCCCCCGCTCCCCCCCCCCACCCCCCGCCCCCACCACCCGGTACGATTCCTATTGCGAGCCCGACAGGAAAATTCCCCTCATTGTGTTTGTTGCAATAAATGTTAAAGGTGGGAAGAAGGGGTTGAAGCTGAGAGTTCATGTGGTGTAACTTCCAAGATCCCACACCTAACTAGGACCATCCTGAAGGGCAGCATTGTTTCAGTGCAACTGATGGTGGTCCATTGGCACTCGATGGATTGTATAAGAGGGGTCAAGCATCAGTCGGCCCGTCATAAGGTGATCAAGCAGTAGATTTGGGATGTTTCATTACATTAAAGACATTTACATTTAAGTGTAAGTTCTTGTTGAGACCAGTAGGAAGCAGAGTGAATGACTGCCGTCCCTTGAGACAGGGATGGGGCTCCCCCTCGTGGTCTGGGTGAGAACACGCACACCAAAACCCAACCAAAGTTTGAGTGTGGGAACAGGCACTCACATAAAATGTATTTCTTGCCAGCAACAGATCTCTCAGACGCCAAAGCCTACGGCACAACGTAAAAGCAAGGCTGAAAGGAGTAGGAGGGAAGGCAAGATAAAATAGGAAGCAGTCAGCACGATCATTCATCCTTTAGCACAAGTGCACACATTGGGCGGGATTTTACGGCCTTGCTCGGGCTAGACCGGAAATTCCTGCCCGAGGTCAACGGAGATTTCCGGGGTGGGATTTTAAGGCCTCGCTCGTCCCGAAACTGTAAAATCCCGCCCGAGGTCAATGGACCTTTCCATGTTCCGCCTCTCACCCTCTCCGATTCTCGTGGCGGGCGGGGTGGTAAAATTCTGACCCTGTTGTTGGACCTTCGCCCGCACCGATTCCATGGCGGGCGAGGTGGTAGAGTTCCAGCTATTAACTATGTGAGTAAGGAGCTCAAGTGTTTTCAACCAGGGTTCCCTGAACATCCCTAACGGGTACATAAGTTCATAAGATATAGGAGCAGAATTAGGCCGTGCGGCCCATCGAGTCCGCTCCGCCATTCGATCATGGCTGATGTGCTCCTCATCCCCATTTTCCTGCCTTCTCCCCATAACCCTTCACCCCATTACCAATAAAAAAATCTAACTCCTCCTTAAATTTACTCACTGTCCCAGCATCCACCGCACTTTGGGGGAGCGAATTCCACAGATTCACAACCTTTTGGGAGAAGTAGTTTCTCCTCAACTCTGTTTTAAATTTGCTAATCTTTATCCCAAGACTATGACCTCTCGTCCTAGAATGTCCCACAAGAGGAAGCATCCGCTCCACATCTACTTTACACATATCTTTTATCATCTTGTATACCTCAATTTGATCTCCCCTCATTCTTCTAAATTCAAGAGAGTATAGGCTAAGCTGTTCAATCTTGGGTTCAAACAAGTCAAAGAATAAAGAACAAAGAACAATACAGCACAGGAACAGGCCCTTTGGCCCTCCAAGCCCACGCCGCTCCCTGGTCCAAACTAGACCATTCTTTTGTATCCCTCCATTCCCACTCCGTTCATGTGGCTATCTAGATAAGTCTTAAACTTTCCCAGTGTGTCCGCCTCCACCATCTTGCCCGGCAGCGCATTCCAGGCCCCCACCACCCTCTGTGTAAACTACGTCCTTCTGATATCCGTGTTAAGCCTCCCCCCCCCCCGCCTCACCTTGAACCTATGACCCTTCGCGAACGTCACCACCGACCTGGGAAAAAGCTTCCCACCGTTCACCCTATCTATGCCTTTCATAATTTTATACACCTCTATTAGGTCACCCCTCATCCTCCGTCTTTCCAGTGAGAACAACCCCAATTTACCCAATCTCTCCTCATAACTAAGCCCTTCCATACCAGGCAACATCCTGGTAAACCTCCTCTGTACTCTCTCTAAAGCCTCCACGTCCTTCTGGTAGTGTGGCGACCAGAACTGGGCGCAGTATTCCAAATGCGGCCGAACCAACGTTCTGTACAACTGCAACATCAGACCCCAACTTTTATACTCTATGCCCCGTCCTATAAAGGCAAGCATGCCATATGCCTTATTCACTACCTTCTCCACCTGTGACGTCACCTTCAAGGATCTGTGGACTTGCACACCCAGGTCCCTCTGCGTATCTACACCCGTTATGGTTCTGCTATTTATCGCATAGCTCCCCCCTACGTTCTACCAAAATGCATCACTTCGCATTTATCTGGATTGAACTCCATCTGCCATTTCTTTGCCCAAATTTCCAGCCTATCTATATCCTTCTGTAGCCTCTGACAATGTTCCTCACTATCTGCAAGTCCAGCCATTTTTGTATCGTTCGCAAACTTACTGATCACCCCAGTTACACCTTCTTCCAGATCGTTTATATAAATCACAAACAGCAGAGATCCCAATACAGAGCCCTGCGGAACACCACTAGTCACAGGCCTCCAGCCGGAAAAAGACCCTTCCACTACCACCCTCTGTCTTCTGTGACCAAGCCAGTTCTCCACCCATCTAGCCACCTCCCCCTTTATCCCATGAGATCGAACCTTTTGCACCAACCTACCATGAGGGACTTTGTCAAACGCTTTACTAAAGTCCATAGAGATGACATCCACGGCCCTTCCCTCGTCAACCATTCTAGTCACTTCTTCAAAGAACTCCACCAGGTTAGTGAGGCATGACCTCCCTCTCACAAAACCATGCTGACTATCGTTAATGAGTTTATTCATTTCTAAATGCGCATACATCCTATCTCTAAGAATCCTCTCCAACAACTTCCCTACCATGGACGTCAAGCTCACCGGCCTATAATTTCCCGAGTTATCCTTCCTACCCTTCTTAAATAACGGGACCACATTAGCTATCCTCCAATCCTCTGGGACCTCACCTGTGTCCAGTGACGAGACAAAGATTTGCGTCAGAGGCCCAGCGATTTCATCTCTCGTCTCCCTGAGCAGCCTTGGATAGATTCCATCAGTCATTTGAAAATTGGACAATTTTCCAATTTTTCAAGATGTATTATTCTTAATTTACATGAAAACAATCATTCATTCAGTAGTGTTTTCTTTTGAGTTATGATATATATTTTATAATGTATATATATGTACAGTGACTAATTAAAACACATGTCCAAATAGTTTTTCTTATTGTTTTGGTGCTTAAAAATGTGATTTGGAAAGCTATTCATTTAACTGGGGTGGGGGAAGATGGTGGCATTGGGATAATGTCACTAGGCTAGCAATCTCGAGGCCCAGGCTAATGCTGTGGCAGCACAGGTTCAAATCCCACCACAGCAGTTGGTGGAATCTAAATTCAATTCATAAATCTGGAATTTTGAAAGCTAGTCTTGAAACTGTCGTTGAGTATCAAAAAAAGGAACCCCATCTGATTCACACATAACTCAAGATGTGGTTGACTCTTAACTGAAATGACCTAATAAGTCACTCAGTTCCAGGGCAATTAAGGATGGGCTACCACCTTGCCTATGACACCCATATCCCATGAAGGTAGAACGAGTGCTATACCACACCAGGTAAGAATGACCACTGGTAGTAAAGCATGTACATTCCGTTCATAGAAACATATAGTTGTAGTGATTCAGTAATTCATGTTAGGAAGGCTTGCTGATATTAAAATAGTTAATCCACTTCACATCGCTCTTTCACATAAAGCTGAAGATTAAATAACTCAGTGCACGCAATCTTTATTTCTACCAGTCAATTAGTTGGCTGTGAATGGCAACAAATGAGCTTGCCTGGAAGCGAAAGGCACTGCCAATCTCTGGCAGCCTTCTGTCCTGTAAGATGACGGTTGCACCGTGTTGGTCACCTCTATGTTAAGCATCGCTTGCTGGGGCTCAGGAGCCCCGCTCTGGCTGCAGAGCGAGGCAGTGGAGAAGGTGCATGATTCACTTGCCTGTGTTTGCTCTGGGCCCCTCTTCTCGGTTCGCTTGGCTTTTGGTCTCTGCTCATCTCTTTCAATGCCCTTCCTAACAGTCAGACTGCAGAGGCCATGGCTGTCTCCCAGTTGTCAATGTTAATATTGTTACGACGTGGAGGTGATTTTCCCCTCTGCTCGATTTTGGAACAACTCAAAGGGATATACCTCACCTCGTAATCTTATATGAATGTGTGAGGTTATTGGCTTTGATAAATTAAAGCAGGATCTGACACTCTTTAGCATAAACAATTAACAGGTCTTTATTTTTAAACTGGTGACAACCTATTAAAACAATTAATAAACTGAATTAAATACCAATAGAATGCAGTTCAAATATTACAAGACTCCTTCAGGAATAATGGCATAAATCATTACAGAATCCAGTCACTCTCAACTATTGTACAACCAGGCGTCTTTTGGAAGTATGAACTTTCTCCGGTGATGCTCCCATCTGGAATACTTCCTGAGTTGGCCTCTCTCTCTCTATTTAGATGGTAATTTTACGAAGGCATATATGAAACGGCAGGATTTACATGAGGGCCTTGCCTACCTTCCTTCCGACACAAAAGGTGGCAAGCATACTCTGACAGTTACCCCCTCTTGTCCGGGTTTATATACCTGGAATTACCTCACAGTATTCCTGCAATCTGACTAACTTGAGGCTGTCAGCAACCCTCAGATTTGAATTCCATTGGTTCTGTGTCTCTGCATGCTTGCTTTAAATTTATTGGTCCAATTCAAAAGCCTGTTTTGGTTAGGTTGGAAGACTGACTACTAGGCTTTGATATAACGTTGCAAAAATCTACTTGCCTGTTCTCTGCCATTTAAAACCCACGCACAGAGACCAGCTTTTCTTTAGAGAGACAATGCTATATGATTTCTTCTTTTGGTTTTGGACTCTCTTTTCACAATTTACATTTGTCAAACACCACATTTTTAACCTTACATATGCAACTTCACAACAATATCTGCCACCTTCATATCTCACTTGTAGGTGCCCTTTTAGCAGAGGTATGATGACTCAGGAGGTTGCCGACCCAGTGGCCAATTCTCCGCATACAGCCATCATCCATTCATGGGATGAGTACGCCGCTGGCAAGGCCAGCATTTGTTGCACATCCTAAATTGCCCTCAAAAACGTGGTGGTGAGCTGCTTCAGTCTATTTGGTGCAGGTACATCCACAGCGCTGCTTGGAAGGGAGTTCCAGGATTGTGACCCAGTGACACTGAAGAAACGGTGGCTTATTTCCAAGTCTGCGTGGTGAATGACTTACAGAGGAACTTGCAGATAATAGCATTCCCACGCTTCTGCTGCCCTTGTCCAAACTCCTAGAGTTTGGAAGATTGTGTCAAAGGAGGCTTATGGAATTTCTGAGGTAGAAGATTGGTCATGATCGTATTGAGTGGCCCGGAAGGGCTGAATGGCTCACTCTTGTTGCTGTTTCTTACAATCCTCCCAACCATTTTCCAACCCAGGTCAAAAATTATACACGTTGCAATTTTGATTAACCACCTTTTGTGTGGAAGATCCGGCCGTCTCCTACTTTAAAAAGGCTTGACAGGGTAGACATTGGAGAATGTTATCCTTGGCTTGGAACATGGAAGTCGGAGTCTCAGAACAAGGGGTTGGTCAGTTAGGACTCAGGTGAGGTGATATTCCTTTGTTCAGGAAGGGTTGTGAGCCTTTACGGTTCTCAATCCCAGAAAATGCTCAAACGCTAAATCTAGCCAAGTTAGAGATTGATAGCAAACAAGAACTGACTAGGGTCATTCAGACTCAAAATGTTGGCTCTATTTTCTCTGCACAGATGCTGTGAGACCTGCTGAGATTTTCCAGCATTTTCTGTTTTTGTTTCAGATTCTGCGCATGTTCTCCCCATGTCTGCATGGGTTTCCTCCCACAGTCCAAAAGACATGCTGGTTGGATGCATTGGGCCGTGCTAAATTCTCCCTCAGTGTACCCCGAACAGGCGCCGGAGTGTGGCGACATTTTCACAGTGTGGGAATTTTCACAGTAACTTCATTGCAGTGTTAACGTAAGCCCACTTGTGACATTAATAAATAAACTAAAAACTAAAGCATCTGCAGTATTTTGCCTTTAACTTGAGAGATTGGTAGATTTTTGGATGCTGAGGCAATCGAGGGATGGGTCTAGGGAGGGAAGACACAGCTTTTAAAAATATATAAATTCATAGAATCCCTACAGCGCAGAAGGAGGCCATTTGGCCCATCAAGCCTGCACCGACCACAATCCCGCCCAGGCCCCTATCCACTTAACCCCATCTATTTACCCTGCTCGACCCCTAACACTAAGGGGCAATTTAGCATTTAGCAATCATTGGGAGAGCTTTGCTGGCAAGGCCAGCATTTGTTGCACGTATTTCATTGCCCTCAAAACAGGTGGGAGCATCATCAAACAGCAGTAATTCTCAGGTGCTAAAACTCTGTCCACCACCTGACAGCTGGAGCTATGGCTCTGAGATCAAAAAGATTATTTTCAATGGGCAAGTTGCTGGAAAACAATTAAAATATCTGCTCTGAAGAAATAATAATAACAATTATCACTTACCAATACAATAATTATAATAGCAAATTTGCCATTTATTTTATTTTTCACAAAATAATGGTGTCAATTGACAGTGATTTCTTTGGGTTTCTAATAATATTGATGCAAACATTGCTCATTTTAAAGTAAGATTTATCATTTTACCAAATAAATAAGAGCTGAACAGGCAAATTATTCTTCCTAACGTTGTGAGATTAAATAAATATGAAATATATAATATGTTATATAAAATATATCATAGAATCATACAGTGCAGAAGAGGCCCTTTGGCCCCTGTACCAACACATTAGAAACACCCTGAACTCCCACCTAATCCCATCTGCCAGCACTTGGTCCATTGTCTTAAATGCTACGATGCGCCAAGTGCTCATCCAGATACTTTTTAAAGGATGTGAGGCATCCCGCCTCCACCACCCTCCCAGGCAGCGCATTCCAGACCGTCACCGCCCTCTGGGTAAAAAAAAGGTTTTTCCTCAAGTCCGCCCTAAACCTTCTGCCCCCTCACCTTGAACCTACGTCCCCTCATGACTGACCCTTCAACTGAAGGGGAACAGCTGCTCCCTATCCACTCTTGTCCACGCCCCTCATAATCTTGTCCACCTCGATCAGGTCGCTCCTCAGTCTTCCCTGCTCCAGAGAAAACAACCCAAGTCTACCCAACCTCTCTTCATAACTTCCATCCCAGGCAGCATCCTGGTGAATCTCCTCTGCACCCCCTCCAGTGCAATCACATCCTTCCTACAGTGTGGTGACCAGAAATGCACAGTTTTGGTACAAAATTTATATTATATATAAAATAAATAAAATATAAAATCTATAAAATGTAAAATATATAAAATATTAAAAATATATCAAATTTAAAATATATCAAATTCAGTATATATAAAATGTGAAATATATAATATATAAATTTAAAATGTATAAAATATATAAAAATATAAAACCTATAAAATGTAAAATATAAAAAATATAAAACATAAAATCTATAAAATGTAAAATATATAAAATATAGTATATATAAAATGTAATATATATAATATATACATTTAAAATGTATAATATATAAATATATAAAATATAAAATATATAAAACAAAATATATAAAATGTTAAATATATAAAATCTACAAAATATATACTTTAAAATATATAAAATATGCAGACTAACAAATTCGAATAATTTGAATTTTGCTGCATAAATCTAATTGAAATGAAGAGGGAATAAATTACTCAGTTGTGGACTGAGTGATTATTTGCTTCCTCTGTCTGGTGAAGCTACTGCATTTTAAGTTGCTGGATTGGGGGACATGCAGACAACACACAGAGAGAGAGAGAGGCAAAAAGTACCGACTCCGCCGGGACTCGAACCCGGAACCTTTGAATCCCTTCAGCCGCTAGAAGTCCAATGCGCTATCCATTGCGCCACGGAGCCACCTGTTGGATCTAGGCTGGAAATAGCGTACTCATAGTCAAATCCGCAGCATTCATTATCCCCGCTCCGCCTTTGCATAATTCATTATTTTATCTACCTCCGGGAGGGGATTTATTTTACCTTCCATTGTGGTCCGTCGCTTTCGCTTGTATTTTATGTGTGTGTGTGTGTCAACCCTTTTCTTTTTCTATCTTTTATATTATGTGTGAGGAAGACATGGAGTGGCCGCCACCGTCCTACCCGTCCTGGCCGCTAGGAGCTGCCTGCAGCGACGGTGGGGTGAAGGGGGGGTGGGGGGGGGAGAGTCAGTCTGCGAGCTGTTGCTCCGAACAACCGGGCCCCGCCCATTTCCCGAGTCCTCTCGCGCCCTGTTCAAATGGCGCCCCGCGCGCCGGGGCCGTTGGAACGCAGCGGGGGGCGGGGGGAGCGATTCAAAATGGCGGCCGAGTTGCCAACTCTCTCCAGGATTGCCCGGGAGGGCATGCCAATTACAACTCAGGAAAGAAAATTGGGGCGCAGTAGTGTTCTTTTATATATAATATAAACTTTATTTTAAATATAATATAAATTTTATTTTATGTATAATATAAATTTTATTTTAAATATAATATCAATTTTATTTTATGTATAATATAAATTTTATTTTAAATATATCAATTTTTTATGTATAATATAAATTTTATTTTAAATATAATATAAATTTTATTTTATGTATAATATAAATTTTATTTTATATATAGCATATTATATATATTACATATTTTGTGTATTATATATTTATACTTTTTATATTTTTCATATATTACATATTGTATATAGCAAATGGAATTTTGTCCTTTATTGCTAGACTTTAAAAACAGGAAGGTTATGTTTATTTATTGGTGTCACAAGTAAGACATAGGAGCAGAATTAGGCCACTTGGTCCATCAAGTCTGCTCCGCCATTCAATCATGGCTGATATTTTTCTCATCCCCATTCTCCTGCCTTTTCCCCATAACCTCTGATCCCCTTATCAATCAAGAACCTATCTATCTCTGTAGGTTTACATTAACACTCCAATGAAGTTACTGTGAAAATCCCCAAGTCGCCACACTCCGGTGCCTGTTTGGGTAACACTGAGGGAGAATTTAGCACGGCCAACACACCTAAACTGGGAGGAAACAAGAGCAAACCTACGCGGACACGGGGAGAACGTGCAAACAGACAGTGACCCAAGCCAGGAATCAAACCCGGATCCCTGGCACTGTGAGGCAGCAGTGTTAACCACTCTGCACACCGTGCCACCCAGCTGTATGAGGTGCTGGTGAGGCCACACCTGGAGTACTGTGTACAGTTTTGGTCTCCTTGAGAAAGGATATACTGGCACTGGAGGGGATGCAGAGGAGATTCACTAGGTTGTTTCTGGAGTTGAAAGGGTTGGCTTAGGAGAGACTGAATAGACTGGGGCCATACTCATTGGAATTCAGAAGAATGAGAGGGGATCTTCTAGAAAGACATAAAATTATGAAGGGAATAGATAACATAGAAGCAGGGAGGTTGTTTCCACTGGCGGGTGAAACCAGAACTAGGGGGCATGGCCTCAAAATAAGGGGGAGCAGATTTAAGACTGAGTTGAGGAGGAACTTCTTCACCCAAAGGGTTGTGAATCTGTGGAATTCCCTGCCCAGTGAAGCAGTTGGGACTATCTCGTTGAATGTTTTTAAGGCAAACAACAGTAAAGGAATTAACGGTTGTGGTGAGTGGGCGGGTAAGTGGAGCTGAGTCCACAAAAAGATCAGCTTTGATAAGGGGTCATCTGGACTCAAAACATCATCTCTTTTCTCTCCTTACAGATGCTGCCAGACCTGCTGAGATTTTCCAGCATTTTCTCTTTTGGTTTCAGATTCCAGCGTCCGCAGTAATTTGCTTTTATTTATTGAATGGCAGAGCCCAGATGGCCTACTCCTGCTCCTAGTTCTTATCTTCTTATATATTTTATATGTTATATATTTTATATTTTTATGTATTATATATTTTTATATTTTATAGATTACATATTTATATATTTAATATTTGTTTATTATATATTTTATATTCATATTGTGTGTTTTTAAATATTTTGAACAATTTTTCCTTACTAGAAAATTGTTGCACATTGGGTATATAATTCTGTGAGATAGAAGCAGCAGTAGACCATCCATTCAAGAACACAAGAAATAGAAGCAGGAGTAGGCCACTAGGCCCTTCAAGCCTGCCCCATTCAATACATCATGGCTGAGGGCTACAAGGAAATGGCGCAGAAAAGGAGTTGAGGCCGGCATTTCCATGTATCCCATGGACTTTTATTTTTCTGACCAATGTACCATGTGGAATTTTGTCAAATGCCTCACTAAAATTCATATAGACAACATCTACTGTACTACCTTCATCAATCCCCTTGCTACTTCCTCAAAAAATTTGATTCAATTAGTAACACACGACCTTCCTGGAACAAAACCATGCTGACTATCTCTGATTAATCCATTCCTCTCGAAGAGAGAGTCCTTTTTATCACAATTTATACCTTCTACCCCATCACAGATCTTCCTCCCTTCTTTCCTCTCATAGCCACTCCCCCTCCACCATCCCCAACCCCACACACACACATTTTGGCTTGGAAAGGATCCAGAGGAGGTTCACAAGAATGATCCCTGGGCAGTTAGCCTAGGCCCAACTTGTGCATTTGATTGTGGCATTAGGGTGAGCATAAGGTGTTTCACTCCAGGTATGATTCAAGTGACCCACTAGGAAGCTTTTACCAAAACAAATTTTATTCAAGAACACAGGATATAAGAAAAAATAATTAGCAAAACTTTTACCAATTAAAGTAATTAAATATGACGAAGTATAATTCTTAACATAGCTATTTATGTTGTTCCAATTCAGCAGTATCTCCCATAGACATAACTCTCTTCTATACAACCAGTTAGCACAGAAACCAAAGATGCTTACGTGATGCGAGATTTCCAAATTTTTAACACTTCTCAACAGAGATCCAGACAACAGTTTTCAGAGAAGGATATATCCGCAACACAGCAAAGCTTTAGAGAAGTAAACCTAGTCTCCAGCAGCTCCCAGTCTCCAGACTTCAGAGACAGAAAGGGATACCTCTCTCTGCAGTTTCCAAAACCACAACTCTCAGAGAGAGAGAGAGGTCCACTCTCATACAGAAGAATCTCCAAGAAAGAAGGCTTATCTCCTGGCAAATTCCAGTCTCCAACTTCAGAGAGGGGGGAAAGAGAGACACTGCTCTCTCTCTCAACTCAAAAGCATGAATATTCTGTGTAAGCCTAGCTTCACCCATCACATGACTGTACCTGTCAGTCATCCCAATCAAGCCCCACTCTGCAAAAACCCAGCGGAACACCAAGAACAGCAGAACAGCATGAGTTCAGATTAGGCAATTATGCTGCTGCAGCAACAATACAGGATGTTGGTTATAGACAGATCGGCTCCGAGTGCATAGATCTGCTACAACAGAACAAGAACATAGTTCAAATAATTTCTGAAAGGCACAGTATTGTCACTACACCTCTCAGAAACATGTCAAAGTATGACATATGCAATGAATGTAGATGCAGCCAACATCTCTTCACCAACCACACCTTGACTGTCTAACATCAAATTATAGATGATGCCAAATTTCCTTTCCAGTGTAGCCATTCATTCAGCCTTCACCATCAACTTTGTTCCTTTGCTAAATTTCACACTTCTCCTGCCTTTTATCTCCATTGCATTTTCTGCCTCTGTGTACCCAATCGCTGTAACTTCACCCCATCTTCAGTATAGCCCGGCTTACAGTGATCTCAGTCAAATCTACACAATTCTCTCCATAAACACCCCCAACGTTCTGTTCATTGTTCTACATTTAAAGTTCACCTTTTGCACTAAGGGACCTGGGTTCGATTCCTGGCTTGGGTCACTGTCTGTGTGGAGTCTGCACGTTCTCCCCGTGTCTGTGTGGGTTTCCTCCGGGTGCTGCAGTTTCCTCCCACAGCCTGAAAGACGTGCTGGTTAGGTGGATTGGCCATACTAAATTCCACCTCAGTGTACCCGAACAGGCGCTGGAGTGTGGCAACTGGGGGGATTTTCACAGTAACTTCATTGCAGTGTTAATGTAATATAAACCTACTCGTGACATAAATAAATAACTGTGACACTAATAAATGAAGCTTTCCACTATCGTTCTCTTGTTTCCATGTCCAGACATCAGCTAAGATACTCCAAATTGTTCAAGATTTCACCCCATACCCTACAGACTGTTACCCTGTGGATATTATCAGGATCTGTAGGGATCTTCCAATCACTCCATTTTGAAAAGATTGTGACATCCCTGAAAAACTGACTTGCCAATTTTGGGGCAAAATCTTTTCCCCATTATATCTCAAAGAACAAAGAACAATACAGCACAGGAACAGGCCCTTCGGCCCTCCAAGCCCGCGCCACTCCCTAGTCCAAACTAGACCATTCTTTTGTATCCCTCCATTCCCACTCCGTTCATGTGGCTATCTAGATAAGTCTTAAACGTTCCCAGTGTGTCCGCCTCCACCACCTTGCCCGGCAGCGCATTCCAGGGCCCCACCACCCTCTGTGTAAAATACGTCCTTCTGATATCCGTGTTAAACCACCCCCCCTTCACCTTTAACCTATGACCCCTCGTGAACGTCACCACCGACCTGGGAAAAAGCTTCCCACCGTTCACCCTATCTATGCCTTTCATAATTTTATACACCTCTATTAGGTCACCCCTCATCCTCCGTCTTTCCAGGGAGAACAACCCCAGTTTACCCAATCTCTCCTCATAACTAAGCCCCTCCATACCAGGCAACATCCTGGTAAACCTCCTCTGCACTCTCTCTAAAGCCTCCATGTCCTTCTGGTAGTGTGGCGACCAGAACTGGGCGCAATATTCCAAATGCGGCCGAACCAACGTTCTATACAACTGCAACATCAGACCCCAACTTTTATACTCTATGCCCCGTCCTATAAAGGCAAGCATGCCATATGCCTTATTCACTACCTTCTCCACCTGTGACGTCACCTTCAAGGATCTGTGGACTTGCACACCCAGGTCCCTCTGCGTATCTACACCCTTTATGGTTCTGCCATTTATCGTATCGCTCCCCTCTACGTTAGTTAGGTACAAAAATATAACCTGCACCTCACTTGGAAAAATGATTTGAGTAACCTGTATTGTTTTTGTATTATGAAAAAATTATTTTAAATTTTATTCCTTTCTCAGAGTTGCAAAGCAGCTTGGTGTGGCTCCTGCTCTGACCAGACTGCAGAAATCTACAAAGGGTTGCGAACATAGCCCAGTACATCACGCAAACCATCCTCCCATCCACTGAATTCGTCTACACTTCCTGCTGCCTCGGGAAATGCAGCCAGCATAATTAAGGACCCCAGGCACCCTGGACATTCTCTCTTCCATCTTCTTCCGTTGGGAAAAAGATACAAAGGTCTGAGGTCACGTACCAACCGACTCAAGAACAGCTTCTTCTCTGCTACGGTCAGACTTTTGAATTTATCTACCATATATTAAGCCGATCTTTCTCTACACCCTAGCTATGATTGTAACACTAGCCATTAACCACAACTCTCCCCCTTTCCTTCTCCCCTATGTACTCTATGAATGGTATGCTTTGTCTGTACAGCACGCAAGAAACAATATTTTTCACTGTATCCCAATGCATGTGACAATAATAAGTCAAATCAAATTCACCGAGTCCATAAGACCATAAGACATAGGAGCAGAATTAGGCCACTCGGCCCATCGAGTCTGCTCCGCCATTCAATCATGGCTGATATTTTTCTCATCCCCATTCTCCTGCCTTTTCCCCTGACCCCCTTATAATCAAGAACCTATCTATCACTGTCTTAAAGATACTCAATGACCTGGCCTCCACAGCCTTCTGCGGCAAAGAGTCCATAAGGCAAGCCCTTAATTCAATTCCTTGCTTGCTCCAAAAACCAATTCAAATTGAATCCAATTCATGGTCTCTACAAGAGAGACCTACTCAAAAATCTCACTAAATTCTAACATTTCCCTAAATTGGAAAACTAAAACTGCCAGTTTTAAGTATTTGATAATTTTAACGCTGTCACGTGTCGCTAAGTGTTAGGGCTCAGAAATATTTTCAAAGGAGAGGGAAGATTCTCGCAGGATCTTGCAGTTTTGGGACACTATTCATTAGCAAAATTTGGAAAAGCTATCTCTAAGTTCTGACAACACCTCGGCTGAAATCACATGAAAACACGTGGAACACGGCAAATTCCTTTCAAACGTCAAGAGCAGAGGGTAAGAAAGGAGGCAATAGCGAAAAGAAACCTTAGATATTGGGGGAGTCACACTTGGTCTTCAAGCCTGTGAACTCTCCTGAACTCATCAGTAGTATCACACAAAACTGCAGTCTCATGCCATATTGCCTGAGGATTCAGTCTCATGCCTGTCCCAAGTTTTTAATATTCCCACAGCACAGAAGAAAATGACCCTTGTTTCATGCTAAGAGAAATCTTTGTGTCGAGGATGGAGTCCAAACCCTTCCAGCAGAGGGTGCAAATGAACCACTCCAAAGCTGTAAGCACAGCAGTTGCTCAGTGTACTGCCCCCATCTGCATGGGAGCAGAGGACCCCCAGGGAGGAAGGAAATGCATTTGAATGTTTCAGTTGGCATAGCAACAATCGCGTTATCTTTATTCTGCCTGGAAAATGGGTACAGACCTGTATGATATATTACTCGTGACCAAGCAAA
The DNA here is from genome assembly GCF_964213995.1 of Mustelus asterias. Lineage (NCBI taxonomy): Eukaryota > Metazoa > Chordata > Chondrichthyes > Carcharhiniformes > Triakidae > Mustelus > Mustelus asterias. The sequence continues at coordinate 12,428,143 of NC_135819.1, read as the reverse complement.
AGTCGTGCATTCAAACCCTTGGGATTCAAGAATCACAGATTGATCCAACACACAAAGAGACCATTTGGCCTATCGCGCCTGTGCTGGCTCTATGAAAGAATCATAGAATAGAATCCCTACAGTGCAGAAGGAGGCCATTTGGCCCATCGAGCCTGCACCGACCACAATCCTACCCTATCCCCATAACTCCATGTATTTATTCTACTAATCCCCCTGACACTAAAGGGCAACTTAGCATTGTCAATCCACCTCGCCTACACATCTTTGAACACCAAGGGGCAATTTAGTACGGCCAATCAACCTAACCCGCACACCTTTGGACTTTGGGAGGAAGCTGGAGCACCCGAAGGAAGCCCACGGAGGCATGGGGGGAATGTGGAAACTCCACAGAGACAGTCACCCAAGGCCGGAACCGTGAGGCAGCAGTGCTAACCACTGCGCCACTATGCCACCCATGGGCAACATGATGGAAACATGGCAGCAGTCACCTGATTAATATGGTTCTGAACTGTAGACTGACTCCCTGTTCTTTGCAGCCTGGAATTTGCCAGAGGCAAAGACGTTCGGTCAAGTCTACTTGAAGGAGAAAAAAATTGTAGGGTTATGAGGAAAGAGTGGAAGGAATGGGACTAATTGGATAGCTTTTCAAAGAGGCAGAACTGGCACAATGGCCCCAACATCCTCCTTCTTAGCTACATCTTTCTCTGATTCACTGCAAGTACTTTGGGATGCTTATGGCAGGGGAGAGTCAATGATCAGGCAGGTTGATCTCCCACGATAGGGTAAAATGAAGGATCAGGGTAGCCAATGAGGTTCAACAGAGGCATCGCCTGATGAAATATTTCAAAGCCATCTCAACCTTTTGGCTAAGATCAAGTGTAGTATTTGTTCTTGCATCTGGTCTTAGCCAATGAGGTTACACTGAGGCTTCATCTGAAGCAGGTTTTTACAGCCATCTGGGGCCTTTTGGCTAAGATGAAGCTCAGATCAAGCCGGGGAGAGGGTGCAATGCCTCATCCTGTCAACTTGTTTGATCGAGCCCAAGTTGGGATGTATGTCTTGTCTTGTCAGCTTGGATCTGTTTTGTCTCTTATGTGGGGACCCTGATTGGGCCAAATTGGATTTTTGATTGGGAGTAAAGTACCAAAAGGTACAAAAATAAAGTGTTAGATCAAGCCCAGGATAGGGTGCATTGCCTCATCTTGTCAGCTTGGATCTTGTTTGTCCCTTTCGTGGGGACAATGAATTGAATTGAATTTGAATTTGTTTTTTTGAATTGGAATTTTAAAAATTTCTAAAATAAACTACCAGCAAAATATCTCCCAAATCATTGTAGCTTTTTAAAATCAGATTAGGTGAGGATCCCTTTAAATAGCACTGGAAATGACTTGTTCCACCCAGTTTATGTCAGCAAGTTGAGGAAGTAGTGGATTGACGTGAGAATCATGTTGGGGACTTAACTGCATCATCTGACTCTGGATTTTAACGAGGCCCCTCTTTGTCCCTAGCAGGAACGCTGGTCATTTAAGTTGCTTGGAAAAACAGCAAATGTTTGGTCTATGGAATGGGTGATGCTTCTACAAGGGGTTCGTACAGTAAGGAGAGTAACGCAGACCAACAGTACTAAACATCATTTCCTGCATTTGGCTTCAGAAGACTGATCGACAAAGACAGGATGAGGAGGCAAATTAAATTCTTGTGAGGAGAGAAGGCAAGTAAAATCTAAAATATATTTAACGGGAAAAGAAAATGAGAGAACTACTATCAAAACAGTTAGTGAGTAAGTACCACTTCCAGTGGAGATCAAATAGCTGACAAGGGAATGTCATTCATTCTCAAGCATTCCTCCACTATCATCACCAACAGTTATTTTAAGCCTTTAGGGTGCAAGGTTAAATATTTTGAAGTCATAGGTCTTGAGGTCAGATTAATTCAGTTCCCTAGGTTGCCCACGCAGATTCCACTTTGCACTTTGAACCTTCAACTTGCAGACTGCTGCCTCACAGCGCCGGGGACCTGGGTTTGATTCCTGGCTTGAGTCACTGTCTGTGCAGAGTCTGCACGTTCTCCCCCTGCCTGCATGGGCTTCCTTTCCTCCGGGTGCTCCAGTTTCCTCCCACAGTCCGAAAGTCGTGCTGGTTAGGTGCATTGGCCGTGCTAAATTCCCCCTCAGTGTACCCGAACAGGCGCCAGAGTTTTTTTTATTCATTCATGGGACATGGGTTTCGCTGGCCGGCCAACATTTATTGCCCACCTCTAGTTGCCCTTATTCAGAGGGCAGTTGAGAGTTAACAGATCGCTGTGGGTCTGGAGTCACATGTAGGCCAGACCAGGTAAGGGCGGCAGATTTCCTTCCCTAAAGGACATTAGTGAACCAGATGGGTTTTTCTGACAATCGACAATGGTTTACATGGTCATCAGTAGATTCTTAATTCCAGATATTTTTTATTGAATTCAAATTCCACCATTTTCTGTGGCGGGATTCGAACCCGAGTCCCCAGAACATGAGCTGAGTTACTGAATTAATAGTCTAACGATAATACCGCTAGGCCACCGCCTCCCCAGAGTGTGGCGACTAGGGGATTTTCACAGCAACTTCATTTCAATGTAAATGTAAGCCTACTTGTGACAGTAATAAATAAAACTTTTATTTTTAAATTTTTAAATGCTTACTGAGCCCTAGTGATTTATTAGAATGGAAGGCATGTGTCACATTAATACTAACCTTTCCATTGATGATCTTGTTGTTGGTTCTATAATAAGCACACAGGGAATTATAGTTTCCTTAGCATCAGTAAACAATGGATTTGTGTTTCATTATTGACAAATGAAGCTAATTACAATGCTTAAATGCAAATCAGTCTTGTGGAACTAATTTAACTGAAAACACTTTCTTACTCATCACACTCTCTTTTCCCTCATCAACCCCCTAGACACCATATTCCAACCAGATAGATGAAGATGCTCAGTTTCAGCTCTGACTCAGAAGGTTGGGGTTCAGGCCCCCAATCAGAGACTCAAACACATAATGCACGCATGCTCTTCCAGGCCCCACAACAGAAGTGTAGACCTCCCCCGTTGCGGACTCACCCCTCTTCGCCGATCCCGATCGAAGTGTCCAAGCAAAGTCCTGGGCATCCCCCACCACAGGACCCCGGCAACCTGATGTTGACTGGCAGCCTCTTGGCCGTGCAATTTGCACCTATTTCCTTTCAACTTCCTACAATGGGTGCCGAGGAAGTTAACCAAAATGACACCAAAAGAGAAAATACTGGAAAATCTCAGCAGGTCTGGCAGCATCTGTAAGGAGAGAAAAGAGCTGACGTTTCGAGTCCAGATGACCCTTTGTCTAAGCTCTGAGCAGAGCTTTGACAAAGGATCATCTGGACTCGAAACGTCAGCTCTTTTCTCTCCTTACAGCTGCTGCCAGGTCTGCTGAGATTTTCCAGTATTTTCTCTTTTGGGTTTCAGATTCCAGCATCCGCAGTAATTTGCTTTTAACCAAAATGACACGGTGGCACAGCGGTTAGTACTGCTGCCTCACAGTGCCAGGGACCTGAGTTCGATTCCCAGCTTGGTTCACTGTCTGTGTGGAGTCTGCACATTCTCCTCGTGTCTGCGTGGGTTTCCTTCGGGTGCTCCAGTTTCCTCCCACAGTCCAAATGAGATGCTGGTTAGGTGCATTGGCAATGCTAAATTCTCCCTCAGTGTACTCGAACAGGCACCAGAGTGTGGCAACTAAGGGATTTTCACAGTAACTTCACTGCAGTGTTAATATAAGCCTGTTTGTGACACTAGTACAATAAACTTTAAACAAAGGCACTGGAAGAGGTGCTGTAGCAGGGTAACCATATTTACAAAATTGAAAGTGGGGACGCACAGTGAAGTAGCCAAGGTAGAAAACATAAATGACGTAGCAAGGCAAATTTTTGAACAACCTTTCTATGTTTTAACAGTTGCACATATAAAGGACAAATGCAAAACAAAGGTGTACATAATTAATAATTTCATAATAAATGCTACCCAACTCATCACTCAAACCAGCCTCCCATCCATTGACTCTGTCTACGCTTCCCACTGCCTCGGAAAATCAGCCAACATAATTAAGGGCCCCACGCACCCCGGACATTCTCTCTTCCACCTTCTTCTGTTGGGAAAAAGATACAAAAGTCTGAGGTCACCGACCAACTGACTCAAAAACAGCTTACCTACTGCCATCAGACTTTTGAATGGATCTACCGCACATTAAATTGATCTTTCTCTACACCCTAGCTATGACTGTAACACTATACTCTGCACCCTCTCTTTTCCTTCTTTATGAACGGTATGCTTTGTCTGTATAGCATGCAAGGAACAATACTTTTCACTGTATACTTGTGGTGAACCATCGTTGGTTCCCACTGGATAGTACTGAGCCAGGGTCTGGCCAGTACTACAAGGATGTACATATGTTACTGTTGGGTTGTGCTATTGTTGCTGTTGGGGTTAGGGTGGGGTTGTTACACCTTTGTACTGTAGTGATGTGGCACATCCCAGTCGGGCTCCGCCTCCTGGGAGAGGTATAAGAGTCCCTGCTCTGGCCGGGACCCCTTCAGTCTGGGATAGTGTATATAATTACTGGCTGCTTCATTACAGTAAATAAAAGCCTTTCATTTACCGAGCATCAGGCCTCGTGTTTGAGTAGCGCATCAATACTAACGCATGTGACAATAATAAATCAAATAATTGCCATCAATCTGACATCACGCTACTGAACTGTTTTTAGAATCCGTTTATAAATATTACAATAACACAGTTCAGGAACCCAGTTTGGTCATTGAGTACTCATTCATATAACCCAGTCTGCGTTGGATCAACTTTTCCAAAAAAAAACAATAATAGAATTCGAACCAGCGTGTGCTATCTGAGCAGTTTTATGTTTAGTGGTACCTTCATTCTCTTTTGTAGATATCCTATCTCCAGTTGATGGATAATATTAAGCAGCATATTGAACATAATGCAGATGTGTCTCTTCCAATTTATCATCAATACAGAAAATCCTATTGAAGTTGGTTGTCAAAACAGTATTTACCCACAGCACAGTGGCGCTGTGGTTAGCACTGCTGCCTCACAGTGCCAGGGACCTAGGTTCAATTACGGCCTCAGGACACTGTCTGCATGGGGTTTACACGTTCCCCCTGTGTCTGCGTGGGTTTTCCTCTGGGTGCTCCGGTTTCCTCCCACAGTCCAAAGATGTGCGGGTTAGGTTGATTGGTAATACAGAATTGCCCCTTAGTGTCAGGGGGACTAGAAGGGTAAATACATGGTGTTATGGGGAAAGGGCATGGGTGGGATTGTTGTCGTTGCAGGCTTGATGGGCCGAATGGCCCTCCTTCTGCACTGTAGGGATTCTATAGCAGGATTTTGCGACCTCACTCAGGGCGAGGCTTGTAAAATCTTGCCCAAGGCTAACGGAGAATTCCATTCTACGAGCCTCACCCACCCCAAAATCGGTGCTGGTAAAATTCCGGCCTATGTTTTTGGCAATGCAATATCACTTTACATCAACTCTCAAATCTACGTCACATATGTGCTGTTTTTTGGCCAGTGCAGTAGCTATGGCAACAGCAATAGTGCTCTACATTTGTGCTATAGTTAATGGTAATAAGGATATGATTGAAATGTGCTGGATATTTCTCTCCAAATATGCACTTACTTTTATTTAGCCATTTAGCAGACACCTACATTCAAAGCAGGTACAGCTGTACCTCACTCATGCATTAAGCTTGCTTCCAACATGAGAAATTCAAACTTTGAGCATTTGGGGATGGGCTTTGTGAGCTGGTGCACCGTTCTATGGACACTGCTTATCCTGGGACACAGTACCACATCCGGGGACTGTCTCTGGACAATGGAGACAGACAGTCACCCTATATTAGAACAATACCAGAACTGAGAGGTTGTAAGTAGCACTGGGGGACTTTCTAGGTGAAAGACGTGCTGGTTAGGGTGCATTGGCCGTGCTAAATTCTCCCTCAGTGTACCCAAACAGGCGCCGGAGTGTGGCGACTGGAGGATTTTCACAGTAACATCATTGCAGTGTTAACGTAAGCCTACTTGTGACTAATAAATAAACTTTATCAGAAAAGATTGAACAGCTGGGTATTTTCTCTCGAAAAGAGACCACTGCAGGCTTTGCTATTAGAGGTATTTAAAATTATAAAATAATTTTGGGAGGTAGAAATTGAAATGTTTTGACTCGATAGAAGGCAAGACCATAACTAAGGGGCCAGAAATATAAAATAATTCCTAAAATTCCAGAGAAACTTATTTTTTTCAATTTATTTGTGTCACAAGTAGGCTTACATTAACACTGCAATGAAGTTGCTGTGAAAATCCCCTAGTTGCCACACTCCGGCGCCTGTTCGGGTTCACTAAGGGAGAATTTAAGTTTATTTATTAGTGCCATAAGTCGGCTTACATTAACACCGCAATGAAGTTATTTTTGCAGTAACTTCATTGCAGTGTTAATGTAAGCCTACTTGTGACACTCATAAATAAACTTTAAACGTTACTATGAAAATCCCCTAGTCGCCACACTCCGGCACCTGTTCGGGTAACACTGAGGGAGAATTTAGCACCGTCAATGCACCCTAACCCGCACGTCTTTCAGACTGTGGGAGGAAACCGGAGCACCCGGAGGAAACCCACGCAGACACGGGGAGAACGTGCAGACACCGCACAGACAGTGCCCCCACAGACAGTGACCCAAGGCCGGGAATCTGAACCCATGTCCCTGGCGCTGTGAGGCAGCAGCGCTAACCCACTGTGCACCACCCTGCGTTTACCCAGAGAGCGGGGGAGAATATGCAACTCACTACCACAGAGAGAGTGGTTGTGGTGAATAAGTATAGATAGACCTCAGGGGAAGCTAGATAAATAAGAGGGAGAAACGCGTAGAAGGACAAGCTGAGGTGCATGAGATGCGGAAAGGGACGGAAGGAGGAAAATAAATGTCAGTATGGCCCTGATGGTTAAATACTTTGTAATGCTTTATAAATTACATCTGACACTTGGGGAATTGACCGGGTTTCTATTCTTTAACACAGGAAGTACTGCTACCGGTTGTACTGCCCCCTACTGGTGCTCTAGCTTAAATCAGCTCAAGGGTCGAACCTAGGAATTTCCTGTTTACTTGTTATAGTTTTAAGCTGTCTCTTATTTCTTGCAACCAGCTAATGGAGCAACGAGATTTGAAAGGCTTTGCATTTACATGTTCCTTCCTTACATATAGGCTTTTAAACATTAATAGTTGACATTTTTTTAAAAACATCAAGGATAATTGAGGTAACATGCTTGTTGCTATGCCAACTGCAACAGTCAAATCATGTCACCTCCTATCCTGTCATTCTCTACCCCTCAGGTAGTCCAATGCATCAGGGCGAAGAAATACCTTGGACAACATTTTACTGTGTTTTCCTCATTTTGTACTCACAGCTATACTGGCTTGTGACTCCCAATTCCGTTCAAATGACTTTCCACAACCTTTGCTGGCACCTTTCCCTCAGTAACCGGGGAACAAGTGATCAGCCCCAAGTCCAGAAGACGTCCATGAGGTTCGGCCAGCTACAATCAAAGCCCCTTAACTAAGGCCAGGTGTCTTTTAACCAAGGCTGGCTCATTCTTGCCGCGTTTCGACTTGTAGGTAGCTTGGCTTTGATCATTTGGTTGTTTTTTACAAAATTGCTCTGAGCCAACTATGAATGGTATGTGGGCCAATGTATTAACACGTTGCCTCCAAACTGATGCTTAAAATTAGCACAGTTATGTTTCTGGATACCAAAGCAAATGATTCTATCCCCAGACGATCATTATGGGCATTTCACGAAAAAATATATATTTACTATAGCAGGATGCAATCTTATCTAAATTGCCAGACCTGCATTAGACAAAATAAAAATGACATGTGATTTGACACCCTGAATGGTAAAAGTGCCTGCATACACTCATCTACGTAACTGGAGCATTTTAACAAACTCAGTATTTGTTAGAACTGCTTTATTATGCCTTATCAGTTTTCCAAAATAAAGTTTCATTTGCCAAGTTTTTTTTTCCTGGTCCTGGGGGATTTTCTGTAAAATGGAAGCCTTGGAGAGTGATTTTTCAGGACCTTATTATCATTTTTGTAACTCTTGTGCTTCCAAAGCCAAAATATCAGTCCTCACATATTATGATGAGTAACCAACAGGGGGGGAGGATGGTGGGGAGTTGGTGGAGGGAAGGATACCCTGATTCATACTCTACGGAGACTTGGTGCAGACTTTCCCACACTCCTGACCAGCTGCAATATGTGTGCTTGTCTTTCCTTCCTTGATCAACAAAAACAAATAAAAAAATGACAAGGATAGTGAAAAATAACAACCCCGTTGTGTTCTATGAATACTAGTGGTGGATCACCTATGGAATTGGTCATTGTTACGGCACGACAGGTAAATGCAAAGCCGCCCAAATCTCATAGAATCATAGAATCCTTACAGTGCAGAAGGAGACCATTCCGTCCATCGAGTCCACACCGACAACAATCCCGCCCTGTCCCACCCCACAACCCCACACATCCACTCTGCCAATCCACCTAACCTACACATCCTGGGAGACTTAAGGGGCAATTTTGCATGGCCAATCAATCTAACCCGCACATCTTTGGAGTGTGGGAGGAAACCGGAGCACCCGGAGTAAGCCCACGTAGACACGGGGAGAACGTGCAGACTCCACACAGACAGTGACCCAAGCCGGGAATCGAACTGGGTCCCTGGCGCTGTGAGGCAGCAGTGCTAACCACTGTGCCGCAGTGCCACCCTCAAAGTAAAACTTGAAACAGCTGCCAGAACAGTTTTGCAATTTGTGTAATATGACGAGGTTTTCTGAAATCAGGAAATAACTTCTCAGGCCAAATGTGATTTTATATTAAAGCTAAGCATTTATTAAAATTACACCTAAAATACAACAATGCCTTCAGACAGTTAACAGTAAGTTTAGAAAATTTCCAAAATGGTCTTGGCTTAAAATAAACTCAGAATTAAACCTCCCTTCGAATGGCAACATTCCTTATAGATTTTTTGTAATCTATAAATCTAATCTATTCAGTAACGTTGCCACACAATGCCTTGCTGCTCTGTGAGCATTCTTTGAGAATGATTGCCAGATGGTTCTCCAGGTCTGGCCTTGTCCACACTCTGTCTTCTTTGAGATCTTACCAGCTGCAACACACACACACCCACACATACACACACAGAGTCATAGAGGTATACAGCACAGAAAAAAGGCACTCTGCCAGTCAAAGACAAACCACACTGTCTTAATGATTTCTTAAATCTGTTTCTCCCCTTCGATATTACACTCTATTGCTTACTGCAATACTTTAGAAGTTCCTTTTTCCCAGAATTGATCAATCCCTTTTTTAAAATATTTTAAAAGTAAATTTACTATTTTTCCCTCATCTACTTACAACCTTCCAGTTTGTGTATGTGTTCCCCTTTGAAATACAACGGCTAACTTCAAGCCACTTCTTTCATTGCATGATGTAATTCAAGGTCTCCTGATTTCCTCTGTCCATCACCATATCAAACCAACTGCCATTATACCCTTCTTATTGACTTTTGACCTTTGCAGTCTTTCTGTCTCAAATCCAATTAAACCAATCACACATTCGCAAACTTGTTTTCCAGTATATGAGAATATGATAGTGAAAATACAAAACAGAAACATTAAGGGCGGAATCTTACGAGAATGATTCTAAGTGTCCAGCTAGCGTGAAAATGGGAGAATTCCGGATCCTTTTTTTCAGCGAGTTTTCACGCCCAATGTTCTGCACTTAGAGACATTGAAAAAATGGCGTAGGTTTCTAGCTGCTGCAGGCAGTGGGCTGGGCTTAACTCGCCAGCCAGCCTGTAGAGGGAGCTAATGCACATGTGCAGACCTTTGATTCTGCGCATGCGCAATTTCAACAGCAGCCGTCTGATAGATGGAGAGTTGTCAGGCCCCTGCTGCTACAGGCAGTCTCACAAACTCTTCTGTGGGGGCCCGCAGCCGATCGCAAGTCCCACAGTGCACGGACACCTAGCCCCCCCCCCGCCGTCACAGACTGATTGAACCCCCCGATCCGATCACATCCACAGAGTGTGCAGCAGCCCCCCTCCCTTCCCGATCGGGTTGCCCCTTCAGGCCCTGCCTGCTATAAGCCCTGCCCCCTGGCCCCTTCCACACAGCTCCTGTCCCCGGCACTGCCCGGTGGGCAGGAGCCACCAGGAGCCTGGTGGGCATTGCCAAGGTATCAGGCTGGCAGTGCGAAGGTGCCAGGGTGGAACTGCAAAGCTGGCACTGCCAACAGGCATCCCACCTTGCCTTCGACCTCCCCAGGGGGAGTCTCAATGGCCTCCGGTTCCACCGGCGAGGCCAACACGACTGTTCCCGTTCATGGGGAGCAGGTGTTTTCCTCGCTGGAGAGAACCTCTCCTGGCGAGGCCATAAAGGCAAGTGAGCCCGGATGATTCAGCGCCGGGCTCACTAAAGAAATGGAAATCACTTCCAGCGAGAGGTTGACTCCGCCGGAAATCCGCCTCTCGTAAAATCGCGAGAGCGGAGAAATCGGGCGTGATGCTGATTTCTCAGCTCTCGCGCGATTTTACCAGCCCATCGATGGACAGAGCGAGCCGTTAAATCCTGACCCAAAATTGCTCGTTTTTCTGACATCGTGGTAATTTGGTGTATGGGTTTGTCTTGTATGTGGAGATTCAGCGCACCACCCAATGGACAATGTATCATTCTTCCGCTATATTAGACCTGGCTGGTCCCATTGTGGCCACAGGTCACATCTTGAGGTAATTGTGGGTGGGTGCAAAAGTTCCCACAGTTCTGTTTTGAAGAAGAGCTGATAAAGGTAGCTGTTATGAGTCAGAGGCCACAGAGGTTTACAGCATGGAAACAGGCCCTTCGGCCCAACTTGTCCATGCCGCCCTTTGTTTTTAAACCCCTAAGCTAATCCCAATTGCCCGCATTTGGCCCATATCCCTCTATACCCATCTTACCCATGTAACTGTCTAAATGCTTTTTAAAAGACAAAATTGTACCCGCCTCTACTACTATCTCTGGCAGCTCGTTCCAGACACTCACCACCCTCTGTGTGAAAAGATTGCCCCTCTAGACACTTTTGTATCTCTCCCATCTCACCTCAAACCTATGCCCTCTAGTTTTAGACTCGTCTACCTTTGGGAAAAGATATTGACTATCTAGCTGATCTGAGCCCCTCATTATTTTATAGACCTCTATAAGATCACCCCTCAGCCTCCTACGCTCCAGAGAAAAAAGTCCCAGTCTATCCAGCCTCTCCTTATAACTCAATCCATCAAGTCCAGGTAGCATCCTAGTAAATCTTTTCTGCACTCTTTCTAGTTTAATAATATCCTTTCTATAATAGGTTGACAGGAACTATACACAGTATTCCAAGTGTGGCCTTACCAATGTCTTGTACAACTTCAACAAGACGTGTTGACCTACTGCAAGGTCGATACCTTCTCAGTTTTAATGTTGTCAGTCACTCCCTTAAGCAATCTGAGTCATTCACAACCTTATATAAAGGCAAAATACTGTGGATGCTGGAATCTGAAACAAAAACAGAAAATGCTGGAAAATCTCAAAAGGTCTGACAGCATTTGTGGAGAGAGAATAGAGCCAACGTTTCGAGTCTGGATCCAGGTGCGAAATTCTCTCTCCACAGATGCTGTCAGACCTGCTGAGATTTTCCAGCATTTTCTGTTTTCATTCACAACCTTATTGGTTCCACAACCAAGTGCACAGATTGTCAAAATTAAACTTGAACTTTACAGGGCCAGAATATAAAAGGGAAGAAGTTTTTCTCCAGCTACCCTGATTAGATCACATCTAAAGTTTATTTATTAGTCACAAGTAAGGCTTACATTAACACTGCAATGAACCTACAATGAACTTGCAATTCCCCTGGTCGCCACAATCCGGCGCCTGTTCGGGTCAATGCACCTAACCAGCACGTCTTTCAGAATGTGGGAGGAAACCGGAGCACCCCCATGCAGACACAGGGAGAACGTGCAAACTCCACACAGACAGTGACCCAGCCGAGAATTGAACCCAGGTCTCTTGCGCTGTGAAACAGGAGTGCCAACCACTGTGCTACCATGCCACTGGAGTAACTATTGTGTACAGTTCTTGACACCGCGCCTTAGAAAGGATATATTTGCCTTGGAAGGAATGCATTTACTCGAATGTCATCAGGGTTCCAAGGGTTAGATTATGAGGAGAGTTTATGTAAACTAGGCTTGTGTTCCCTTGACAATTAATGAATGAACTTTCCTGCCCTCATCTGAACTACACAGTTCTCTGCTGGAGCTGCCACAAGTAATGGCTGCCATCCCCACGAGACATCTGCTAGATGTTAATACGAGTGGAATGTTGAAAGGTGAGGCACGGTAAATCATTATCAGATGTATCAATATTGTTAGCCAACGTATGCTGTCATATCCTGATGCATTTACAGTGCTGCTGGGAAAGGGTGGGCCCAACTGATGTGTCGTGGAATCATCACATTCTTCCCCTGCCTTTGCGTGACACGGTCCTGAATGTGCTGTGGTGTCACAAGCTTTTAAAGGCTTGCTACTCGAACATTATTTGCTTTGAGTGTTCCAGCACCAAGCCAATTTCCTGGTGCTGGTCTCTGCTGATTGTTTTACGATTTGGGAATATGGGAACTCACCACAATCTTCTCAAAGGGTAATTAAGAATGGGCAATAAATATTGGCCGAGCCATCAAAGCCCACAATGCGTGAATGAATAAAAAAGAACTGAACTCCATGAGGATTTTTATGACAATCTTACATATTTAAAATGCCATGAATATTACCTTTGATTTGATTTGGTTTGATTTATTATTGTCACATGTATTAACATACAATGAAAAGTATTGTTCCTTGCGCGCTATACAGACAAAACATACCGTTCATAGAGAAGGAAAGGAGAGAGTGCAGAATGTAGTGTTACAGTCATAGCTAGGGTGTGGAGAAAGATCAACTTAATGTGAGAGAGGTCCATTCAAAAGTCTGACGGCAGCAGGGAAGAAGCTGTTCTTGAGTCGGTTGGTACGTGACCTCAGACTTTTGTATCTTTTTCCCGACGGAAGAAGGTGGAAGAGAGAATGTCCGGGGTGCATGGGTCCTTGATTATGCTGGCTGCTTTTCCGAGGCAGCGGGAAGTGTAGACAGAGTCAATGGATGGGAGGCTGGTTTGTGTGATGGATTGGATAATGGATTGCATGACGGATACCTTTTAATATCCAAAATGCCATGGTGGGACTGGAACTTGTATCATCTGGATTATATATCCAAGAACATAAACACTACACTGTTGTATTCCATGTAAATAACCCAAATTGACTAGTTGAGGAGGCAATGACCTAGTGATATTATTGCTGGACTATTAATCCAGAAACTCAGCTAACGTTCTGGGAACCCAGCTTCAAATCCGCCATGGCAATGGTAGAATGTGAATTCAAGAAAATAATCTGGAATTAAGAATCTACTGATGACAATGAAACCATTGTGAATTGTCAGAAAAGCCCATCTGGTTCACTAATGTCCTTTAGGGAAGAAAATCTGCCACCCTTACCCAGTCTGGCCTACATGTGACTCTAGAGCCACAGCAATGTAGTTGACTCTCAAATGCCCTCTGCCACTCCGTTCAAGGGCAACTAGGGATGGGCAATAAATGCTAGCCAGTCAGCCCATGTCCCACAAATGAATAAAAAAAAGGTTTTCCCGCCAATGACTACACTTGGAAATATAAAGGTGCCAATCTTGGTTGTTCCAGTGACATTGGAGATTTTTTAAAAATTCAATGTAATAATGGTCTCTCTTTTGTCAAGCAGTTATGATGTCAATTCAGTGCATCAAAGAGTGGACCTAGGGACCTGATGGCAGTTTTTCAAACCACTAAGAATATCACCAATGCCACGGGAACAATCAAGGTTGGGACCTTTATATTTCCAAGTGTAGCTATTGGCAGGGAAAACTAGCCGATTATGGTTACCTACATGGAACACAACAATGTGGTGTTTGCATTCCTCGACTTGTAATCCAGATGATACAAGTTCCAGTCCCACCATGGCATTTTGGATATTAAAAAAGTGATATTAATGGCATTTTAAACGTGTAAGATTGTCATAAAAATTCTCATGATTTATTTTACAGAATCATAGAATCCCTACAGTGCAGAAGGAGGCCATTCAGCCCATCAGATCTGCACCGACCGCAATCCCAGCCAGGCCCTATCCCCGTAACCCCAGTATTTACCCTGCTTATCCCCCTGACACTAAGGGGCAATTTACCATGGTCAATTCACCTAGCCCACATATGATTGGACTATGGGAGGAAACCGGAGCACCGGGAGGAAACCCATGCAGACATGGGTAGAACGTGCAGACTTCAAACAAACAATGACCTGAAGTTGGAATTGAACGTGGATCCCTGGCACTGTGAGGCAGCAGTGCGAACCACTGTGTCACCATGCCTCCTTTTTTATTCATTCACGCATTGTGGGCTTTGCTGGCTAGGCCAACATTTATTGCCCATTCCTAATTGCCCTTTGAGAAGATTGTGGTGAGCTGCCTTCTTGAACCCCTAAGTCCATGTGATGTAGGTAAACCCACTGTGCTGTTAGGGAGGGAATTCCAGGATTTTGATCCAGTGACAAGTGAAGGAATGGTGATATATTTCCAAGTCAGGATGGTGAGTAGCTTGGAAGAGAACTTGCAGGTGGTGCTGTTCCCATGCATCCGCTGACCTTGTCCTTTTAGATAGTAGCAGTCATGGGTTTGGAAGGTACTGTCTAAGGAGCCTTGTTAAGTTCCTGCAGTGAATCTTGTAGATGGTACACCTGCTATAATTGTGTGTCAATGGTGGAGGGAGTGAATGCTTGTGGATGGGGTGCCAATCACCCATTAACCTATGTCATTTAAGGGAGGAAATCTGCTGTCCTTATCCTGTCTGGATCTATATGTGACTCAAATCCAAAGCAACGTGGTTGATTTTGATGGCCTTCTGTTGTGACCAAGCAAGCCACTTAGTAGAATCAAACAAAAGGTGTCTGCATCATCAAATTCTCAAGGACATATGTAAAATTTATGGGATGCACAGTGGCACTGCTGCCTCACAGGGACCCGGGTTCGATTCCAGCCTTGGCTGACATCCGCGTTGAGTTCGAAAGTTCTCCTTTGTGTCTGCGTGGGTTTCCTCTGGGTGCTCCAGTTTCCTCTTACAGTCCAAAGATGTGCAGGATTAGGTGGACTGGCCATGCTAAATTGCTCCTTAGTCTCCAAAGATGTGTAGGTTAGGGGGGATTAGCAGGGTAAATGTGTTGGTTTACAGGGTGCGGGGTGGACCTGGATAAGATGCTCTTTCAGAGAGTCAGTGTAGACTCGATGGGGCCGAATCGCCTCCTTCTGTACGAGAGGAGTCAATGATGATTCTATGAACAAGGAATGGACAATAAATACCACTCTTGTCTGGGACGCCTAAATATCAAAGAATAATTAAAAAATCTTAGCAATGAAATAATGCCTTAAAAGAAGGACTTTCAAGAGGAATTGATGTAACCATGTAATTGGGCCTCTTGTAATACAGGCACCAATCCAAACCCACCTCATTTATTAAGATCATAGATCATAGAATCCGTACAGTGCAGAAGGAGCCTGCATCAACAACAATCTCACCTAGAAGCTTTTTGCCGGCTCCAGTCTGATCCGCGCAGTGGGCGGGGCTTGGCGCTGCCGGAACGATCGGAGCTCTGAACTGCGCATGTGCAGTTCGAAAAAAATCTGAAACAGTGCGCACAGGCACGAAAGAAAAAGACAGCAGAGAGAGCAGAGAGGGGGGGGGGGGGGGGGGGGAGGATGGACTTGGGAGAGTCCTGCAAACTGAAAATAATGTAGCATCTTCTTTGTGCTGCCTAATTATCTATGGGAAAGGTAATTAAACTACAGTGTTCCAGTGAGCAATTAATGACCTGCATAATACATTTGTGATCTGTAACTGGATTGTTGATGCCCCTGTAGCCATGAGCCAGGTGCTCAAATGTTCAGAGTCATGTGGTGAACTTGGAAGAATTGTCCCCGTGGTGGAACTTGGTTGGAAATAAAATTCAAGGAGATGACTAAATCTGGGAAATCAACCATAGTGAAAAGAAGTTTGTATTGGCAACTCTTCTCTCACATTCCATGGCAGATGTGCCCCTACTTATGAATGTGATTTGCATGGGCAGAGTTGGGTGCAGCTAATCTGCCTCTGGAGCAGCCTTGGATCCTTTCTGTCATCTTGTTTTCATCTGAACATTGCACAGAATTAGATGAATTCCCTTTAGAAGATAATGTCAAAATTATAATCACAGGAACTAAAAACCTGACAGTCAAAAATTTGGGAAAATACTTCAAAATATATATCCCCCCATCCATATTTTGAAATATTTCGCCACAGTGTGGCAGCTAGGGGATTTTAGGGGATTAGGGGACTCAAGAACAGCTTCTTCCCTGCTGCCATCAGACTTTTGAATGGACCTAGCTCGCATTAAGTTGATCTTTCTCTACACCCTAGCTATGACTGTAACACTACATTCCGCACTCTCTCCTTTCCTTCTCCATGAACGGTATGCTTTGTCTGCATAGTGCGCAAGAAACAATACTTTTCACTGTATACTAATACATGTGACAATAATAGAGTCATAGAGGTTTACAGCATGGAAACAGGCCCTTCGGCCCAACTTGTCCATGCCGCCTTTTTTTTAAAGCCCTAAGCTAGTCCCAATTGTCCGCATTTGGCCCATATCCCTCTATACCCATCTTACCCATGTAACTGTCTAAATGCTTTTTAAAAGCCAAAATTGTACCCCCCTCTACTACTACCTCTGGCATAGAAAACATTAGCTGAGTTTCTACATTAACATTCTAGCAATAATACCACGAGGCCACTGCCTCCCCTCAAAATAAATCCAATCAAATTATTTTCCTTGTCCCCCCACCCCCCCCAATGATTACTTGTGCCCTTCAGATTACTGTCATGTTCCTGGAGACCCCAGACCATCCATGGAGGGTTGGCAATCCTCGATCCCACAGCTGCAAGAGGAGGGAGGTGGGGGGGGGGGGGGGGGGGGTGAGTAGGAAGCACAGTTCACATAATCTGACCAGTTTTCAGGCCTGAATGATAAGCAATAAAGTTTTACAGGTTTGCTGTCAAGTGTGCAATAAAGGGTGGAGTACTGGACTGGAATATTCCATATTCTGAAGGGGTGCCCTGCCTGCTTTTGTCGATGCTCTCACAAACTCAGCCAACTCAACAGAAGCAATTTTTATCACTTCATTTGCTATGCAGTCGTGCCAGAGAGCAGGAGGCGAATTGCCATGCCATTGTGGGCAGTGCCCCCTCAGTCTGTAGTCCTCCACCTCCCAGTAGTCGACAGACCTCCTCCCTCATACCTTTCGAGCCAATGGTTTCACCTAAAGGTGCAGCTCCCCTGGGCTAAATTGAGGTGTTCCTTGCAACAGTGAACCAAACCACCAGACTAAATTCGGCCGTATCCGGTGATTAGCGCATGGGAAGAAGAGCCATGAGCTGAGAAGGTAGGCTATAACACTGAAGTACACTAAAGAATAGCCCTCCGTGCACTGAGGAGGTCTTTAGACCAAGGTCTTTATGCGAAAAATGTGCGGAATGCAGTTGATGAAGATACTGTGAAGTTTTATTCTGTTACAGTGAGGAGAGGATGTGTCAAACCTGTACAAACCAGTAATAGCGTGTTCAGACCCTTGTGTGGACACGTGGAAAATACCGTTTACTTTCCTTCATAAGAGTGTAATTTTGTGTGAAGCTATATTAACTTTCCTGCTGTTTCCTTCACTGCAGTCAGTTGAGTTTGAATCAGTGAAAGATTGATCATTTCTTGCGTTGTTACTGTCACTGGTGTATTCACACTCCATCTGTCTTACAGAGGGGCTGTGCTGTCACCTGTGGGGTGGTTGGGCCGCTATGCAGTCTTAAGAACGGACACGGAGGTGGGGGGGGGGTCAGAATATAATCAGGCCTCACCATTTCCACAGAGAGCAATGGTGCAATATATTCCCTGTGTCAATTGACAAGAATCAAGGTGGGGTGGGAGCGGGGTGCTGTTGCTGATGGGACAATGTCTTGTCATTCTGTGAGGGAGGTTGAACTTAGTTGCGAAAACAACAGAGTCATGAACAAGTCAGGTGCTTTAAACAAATACTGTACAAAAATACCCTCTGTTGAATGTTCTGTTTTGTTTGTACTAGAATTATGTTGGGCAACAATATTTGTATCAGTTCCAATCCTTTATCCCCCTTGACTACAAAACATGGTGGCACAGTGGTCAGCACTGCTGCCTCACAGCACTAGGGAACCGGATTTGATTCCCGGCTTGGGTCACTGTCTGTGCGGAGTCCGCACGTTCTCCCCATGTCTGCATGGGTTTCCTCCGGGTGCTCTGGTTTCTTCCCACAGTCCGAAAGACGTGCTGGTGAGGTACATTGGCCGTGCTAAATTCTCCCTCAGTGTACCCGAACAGGCGCCGGAGTGTGGCGACGCGGGGATTTTCAGAGTAACTTCATTGCAGCGTTAATGTAAGCCTATTTATGACACTAATAAATAAACTTTTAAGGGAAGGAAATCTGCCATCCTTACCTGGTCTGGCCTACATGTGAGTCCGGAGCCTACTTGTGATACTAATAAGTAAACTTTAAAAACTTTATAAGGACCTCAAATCCTCTAGTTACTAACTTCTATTAAGGTGGCTGCCCTAGGGGATGCACATTTTCCGAGGGGTTACTGATTCCTCATTAAGCTTTTGGGACACATTGGGCGGAATTTTCCCGCCTAGCCTGCCATAGGAATTGTAGCGGGTGGGACGGACCATGCAAACGTCTGTTGACTTCGGGTGGGATTTTCCAGCCTTGGGGCAAGCAAGGCCAGAAAACTCCACCCATTGTATTTTATTGAAGACTGCTGTAGAGACTCGGAAATATATATTGGGTGCCTATCACTTTTTCAGGGATAGTGTAGAATTAACAGCGGGTCTGACCAGAAAGGGAGAAAGATTTGTATTTCTTTAGAAACCTTTCAGGATGTCCCCAAGTACAGTGTAGTCAATATGCAGTCACTGTTGCAAAGTAGAAAACACGACAGACAATTGTGCGTAGCAAGCTTCTACTCACAGCGAAGAGATGAGATGTATAAGTGATATTGTTTAAGGGATAAATAGTACTGGATGCCAAGATGAGTATTGCTTCTCTTTTACAAATAGTGTCAAAGATCTTTTGCCTCTCACTGAGGGGGCACTCTCCTGCAGTTTAACATCTCATCCGTATGCCGACACTTGGGGCAGTGCAGCACTCCTGCTCGCACAACGCAGCTCGATGATAATGATGACACAATGGCACAGTGGTTAGCACTGCTGCCTCACAGCGCCAGGGACCCGGGTTCGATTCCCAGCTTGGGGTCACTGTCTGTGTGGAGTCTGCATGTTCTCCCCGTGCCTGCGTGGGTTTCCTCCAGGTGCTCCGGTTTTCTCCCACAGTCCGAAAGAGGTGCTGGTTAGGTGGATTGGCCATGCTAAATTGCCTCTCAGTGTCCAAAAATATGTGGGTTATGTGGAATGGCCATGCTAAATTGCCCCTTAGTGTCCAAAGATGTGTGGGTTAGGTAGATTGGCTGTGCTAAATTGCCCCTTAGTGTCCAAAGATGTGCAGGTTCCAAGCTTGGGTCACCATCTGTGCGGAGTTTGCACGTTCTTCTCATGTCTGCGTAGGTTTCCTCCAGGTGCTCCAATTTCCCCCCACAGTCCAAAAGACATGCTGGTTAGGGTGCATTGGCCATGCTAAATTGTCCCTCAGTGTACCCGAACAGACGCCGGAGTGTGGCGACTAGGGGATTTTCACAGTAACTTCATTGTAGTATGAATGTAAGCCTACTTGTGACACCAATAAATAAACAAACTTTATTGGACAGCCTGATTTGGGCAGCTGGATTAGACTGGCGTTAGAAATAATTGGCACTGACATCATTAATCTGTTCTTTTCAATTAGCTACTGATCAACTCATAATGAATTCTGGAAAAGATCCACTGACGAAGGAACTGGAGGAGGAATTGAAACTAAGCTCCGATGATCTTTGCAGCCATGCCTGGTTTCATGGTCCTATTCCACGGCAGGTTGGACATCACTGGTCATTTATTTCAATGTATAACTGTAAACTGCACGAGGGGTTTCATATTCAGAAGTAAACTGTGGGGTTAAAGCAGAAACGATTAATCCTTTGCTACCTGAAATTCACTAGCAAACGTAGCAAACTTGTCTAGTATTATTTATAGGGGAGTATCTTTGAAGGAGGGGATTGTTGTTTATTTTCCCCCCGCTCAATTGTTCTAGGTCCTCCCATCTCGGGTAGGGTATGAGTTAGTTGTAGAGCCACCCCTTCAACTGCCAAACCCAAAGATGGGATCCATATTGCTCCACTGTGACAATTCCATTTCCCACGTTGACTAACCTGCGATACTCTCGGGGAATGTCCTTTGACATCATGGACGGTGTTTTGTGTCATGGGACTCAATCTATTGAATGTACAGCTCATATTTACACTGCATTCTTAATGCAAGAGAAAGCCTTGGAGCCATGGTAGAACATTCAGCCAAAGGAGGAACGTTTAATGGAAAGAGATAAATGACAAAAGGAAGGGATGTAGAAACATTCTAAACACATGGAGGGAACATAAGAACATAAGAAATAGGAGCAGGAGTTGGCCATCTAGCCCCTCGAGCCTGCCCCGCCATTAAATAAGATCATGGTTGATCTGATAGTGGTTTAGTTCCACTTACCCACCCGCTCCCCATAATCCTTAATTCCCTTATTGATCAGAAATCTATCTACCTGTAACTTAAACATATTTAACGAGGTAGCCTCCACTGCTTCAATGGGCAGAGAATTCCAGAGATTCACTACCCTCTGAGAGAAGAAGTTCCCCCTCAACTCTGTCCTAAACTGACTTCCCCTTATTTTGAGGCTGTGCCCTCTAGTTCTTGTTTCCTTTCTCAGTGGAAAGAATCTCTCTGCCTCTACCCTGTCTAGCCCCTTCATTATCTTATATGTCTCTATAAGATCTCCCCTCAGCCTTCTAAACTCCAACAAGTACAGGCCCAATCTACTAAATCTCTCCGTATAAGTTAACCCCCTCATCTCCAGTATCAACCTGGTGAACCTTCTCTGAACTCCCTCCAAGGCCAATATATCCTTTCGCAAATAAGGGGACCAAAATTGTACACAGTACTCCAGTTGAGGCCTCACCAGTACCTTGTACAATTGCAGCAAGACCTCCCTGCTTTTATACTCCATCCCCTTCGCGATAAAGGCCAACATTCCATTTGCCTTCTTGATCACCTGCTGCACCTGCAAACTGAGTTTTTGCGATTCATGCACAAGGACCCCCAGGTCCCTCTGCACAGTAGCATGTTGTAATTTTTCACCATTTAAATAATAGTCCATTTTACTACTATTCCTTCCAAAGGGAGATAGCAAAGCAATGTTTTAGAACAGGTTCCAGGCAGAACCTTGTAACTGATGGGCTCCTGATGACATCCATAGTCTACCTGAGAATGACACTCTTATGGTTACCAGGCGATTGTAGACAGGGACCATTCTGTCATCACAGTTTGGAGATCAGAGTAGAGTCTGCTTGGAGATCTCATCTGTGAGTCACAGTCGAGGGTCTGATTGGTGATTTTGGCCCAGTACCATATCTTTCACGTCTTGTTACCCAAGTAATACCCCTCAGGAGTGATGCAAGGAACCCATTTCTCCAGTCTCTGCGGATGGTCTCAGGGCAAGCAATAGAGCTAGTCCGACCTGGAACCACTTGAAGTTGTTAATGTGTGCTTGAAATTAAAACATAAGGACGGCATGGTGGCACAGTGGTTAGCACTGCTGCCTCACACTGCCAGGGACCCGGGTCCGATTACCGGCTTGGGCCACTGTCTGTGTGGAGTCTGCACATTCTCCCCGTGTCTGCGTGGATTTCCTCCAGGTGCTCCGGTTTCCTCCCACAGTCCGAAAGATGTGCTGGTTAAGTGCATTGGCCATGCTAAATTCTCCCTCAGTGTACCCGAACAGGTGCTGGAGTGTGGCGACTAGGGGATTTTCACAGTAACTTCATTGTAGTGTGAATGTAAGCCTACTTGTGACTAATAAATAAACTTTGACTTTAAAAACAAGTTCCAATCCCCTGTCAAAATCTGGCGACTGATGTACAGAGGGTTCTTGGGGTTCAAGTCCATAGCTCCCTGAAATTGGCCACACAAGTAGTGGATAGGATGGTAAAGAAGGCATTAGGCATGCTTGCATTTATTGGTTGGGGCATTGGGTACAAGAGTCAGGATGTCATGTTGTAGCTTTATAAAACTACTGTTAGGCTGCACTTAGAGTATTGCATTCATTCTGGTTGCTACATTACAGAAAGGATGTGGAGGTTTTGGAGGGGGTGCAGAAGAGGTTTACCAGAATGCTGCCTGGAATGGAGGGTATGAGATATTAGGAGCGGCTGGACAAACTAGGGTTGTTTTCTCTAGAACAGCCGAGGGGAGACCTGATAGAAGTCTATAAAATTATGAGAGACATAGATAGAATCGACAGTCAGAATCTTTTCCCCAGAGTTGAAATGTCTGACACTAGGGGGCACACACTTAAGGTGAGAAGGGGAAAATTCAAAGGGGATGTGAGGGGCAAGTTTTTTTTGCACAGAGAGTGGTAGGTGTCTGAAACGCACTGCCAGGGGTGGTGGTGGAGGCAGATACAATAGGGGCGTTTAGATAAGCACATGAATATGTAAAGAATGGACCAACGGCAGGCAGAAAGGATTAGTTTAATTTGGCGTCATGTTTGGCACAACATCGTGGGCCGAAGGGCCTGTTTCTGTGCTGTATTATTCTATGTTCAAATTCAAAAGATTTGTCAGTTCTTGGTTTTTGCCTTGGTTATGTCCAGACATAACTATTCCAATGCTTTTTTAGCCAACCTCTCATCTTCAAACCTGCCCACCTCAGTTTAACCAAAGCTCTGCAACGGCATGGTGGCACGGAAGGGTGGCAAGTGGTTAGCACTGCTGCCTCACAGCTCCGGGGACCCAGGTTCGATTCCCGGCATGGGTCACTGTCTGTGCAGTGTCTGCACATTCTGAAAAGATAATGAATGTCTGAACAGGCAAGAAATGATTTAGCAATAGCTGCTGAGTAGCGGATGGACACTGATTTTCTCCTTCTCATAATTTTAGGCCACGGAGGCACTAATTGAGAGAGACGGAGACTTCCTCATTCGAGAATCTCGCTCTAGTCCTGGAGACTATGTGCTGAGTTGCACTTGGAAGCATGAACCTCTCCATTTCAAAATCATTCGTGTGGTCCTCCGACGCAAGGAGTCCTACACCCGTGTGCTCTTCCAGTTTGAACAGGAGAGCTTTGATAATCTCCCAGCACTGGTGCGGTTCTACGTCGGAAACCGCAAGCCAATCTCAGAGGACAGCGGGGCAATAATCTTTCATCCAATAAACCGCACTGTCCCCTTGCGATGTATCGAAGAAAAATATAGAGGAGCATCTGGCCAAAGACCACACGATAAACAACTGGCAGCAAGAAACCCTGATCAGAATAAGAGATTCAGCTTAAATCTGTCCGACGGAGTATCTTTAGACCAACTTGCAGCAGACGGCAATCTTTTAAGGTAATTAATTATTGTCCTACTAAGTATGTGTTGTTATCTCACAGACGGCCTTGTACCAGGCTTAGGAGAGGTCATACAGACCAGGAGGTTATAGGTTCAGTTCCCGATTTTTGCCTTTGTTATGTCCAAACATGACTATTCCAATGCTCTATTAGCCAACCTCCCATCTTCAAACCTGCCTACAATGGCTCAACCAAAACTCTGCAGTGGCACAGTGGTTAGCGCTGCTGCCTCACAGAGCCAGGGGCCCGGGTTCGATTCCCGGCTTGGGTCACTGTCTGCGCGGAGTCTGCACATTTTCCCTGTGTCTGCGTGGGTTTCCTCCAGTTTCCACCCACAGTCCAAAAGGCGGGGGGGCGGTACGGTGGCACAGTGGTTAGCACTGCTGCCTCACAGCGCCAGGGACCCGGGTTCAAATCCCGGCTTGGGTCACTGTCTGTGCGGAGTCTGCACGTTCTCCCCGTGTCTGCGTGGGTTTCCTCTGGATGCTCCGGTTTCCTCCCACAGTCCGAAAGACGTGCTGGTTCGGTGCATTGGCCGTGCTAAATTCTCCTACAGTGTACCCGAACAGGCACCGGTGTGTGGCAAATAGGGCATTTTCACACTAACTTCATTGCAGTGTTAATGTAAGCCTACTTGTGACACCAATAAATACATTTTACAAACATCCTGGATCATAACCTTTTTATGCATCACTCCTGTGCTCATTAATCTACATTGGCTCCCACTCTGGCTATGCTTCAATTATAAAATTCTCTTTTTTCCTTTTCAAATTTCTCGATGGCCCATCCCAATCTCTGTAACCTCTGCCAACCCTCTGCAATCTCTGCACTCCCTCAATTCTGCCTCTCGCACAACACTTACTCTAATTCCTTCACCGCCGATCTTTCATGGGATGTGGGCGTCGCTGGCAAGGCCAACATTTGGTGCCCTTCCCTCATTGCCCTTGAACTAAGTGGCTTGCTGCGGCATTTCAGAGGAGCAGTTAAGAGTCAACCACATTGCAGTGGGTCTGGAGTCACAGGTATCACAGAATCCCTACAGTGCAGAAGGAGGCCATTCGGCCCATCAAACCCTGCACCAACAACAACCCACCCAGGTCCTATCCCGGTAATCTCCCTGACACTAAGGGGCAATTTTGCATGGTTAATCCACCTAACCCGTTCATCTTTGAAGTGTGGGAGGAAACTGGAGCACCCGGAGGAAACCCACGCAGACACGGGGAGAATGTGCAAACTCCGCACAAATAGACAGGCCCCACAGGGTCAGGATGGCAGACTTCCTTCCCTAAAGGGGCGTGAGTGAACCATATGGGTTTTTACAATTGATGATAGCTTCACGGTCACTGAGACCAGCTTTTCAACTCCAGATTTTATTAATTGTGTTTAAATTCCACCAGCCGTCATAATGGGATTTGAACCCATACCGCCAGAGCATTCGCCTGGGCCTCTGGAGTACCAGTCCAATGACTTTACCACTGTACTAATATCACCATGTCTTCAGCCAATGGGCTCTGAACTCTGGAATTCCCTCCCACTCGTCCTACAACCTTTCTTTTCTTCTTTAAAATGCACCTTAAAACCCCCTGTCTCTCTTACCAAGCTTTTGATCACTTGTCCGAATAAGGCTTTATGTATCTCAGTGTCAACCCTGTTTGATAACACTGTGCTGAAACACCTTGGATGTTTTAATATATTGAAGGTGCTTTATAAATGCAGCTGTTGTTGTTCTTGGTGTTTTGCCGATCCCAGCAGGGAGAGGGGCTGGATGGGGCATCCCTCAGCGTTCCTGAATTAGGGAAAGAACAAATCAGCCTACGCTCTCACACAGGCCAGTGACCTTCACTAATGTCACAGCTTGGCATGGCTCCTGCTCTGATCAAGACCGCAAGAAATTACAAAGGATCATGAACAAAGCCCAGTCCATCACACAAACCAACCTCCCATCCACTGAGTCCGTCTACACTTTCCACTGCCTCGGCAAAGCAGCCAGCATAATCAAGGACTCCATGCACCCCCCGGACATTCTCTCTTCCATCTTTTTCCATCGGGAAAAAGATACAAAAGTCTGAGGTCACGTACCAACCGACTCAAGAACAGCTTCTTCCCTGCTGCCATCAGACTGTTGAATGAACCTACCTTATATTAAGTTGATCTTTCTTTGCACCCTAGCTATGACTGTAGCACCACATTCTGCACTCTCTACTTTCCTTCTCCCCTATGTACTCTATGAACAGTATGCTTTGTCTGTATAGTGCGCAAGAAACAATAATTTTCACTGTATCCCAACACATGTGACAATAAATCAAATCAAAATTCCTTGAGGGGCTGGCACGGTGGCACAGTGGTTAGCACTGCTGCCTCACAGCGCCAGGGATCTGGGTTCAATTCCTGGCTTGAGTCACCATCTGTGTGGAGTTTGCACATTCTCCCCGTGCCTGCGTGGGTTTCCTCCAGGTGCTCCAGTTTCCTCCCACAGTCCAAAAATGTGCGGGTTAGGTGGATTGGCCATCCAAAAAATCGCCCCTTAGTGTCAGGGGGACTAGTTAGGGTAAATACTTGGGATTATGGGAATAGGGCCTGGTCAGTGCAGACTTGATGAGTCGAATGGCCTCCTTCTGTACTGTAGGGGTCTCTGATTTTAAATCTGCCATCCTTACCCAGCCTGGCCTCTATGTGACTCCAGACCAATAGCAATGTGTTCGACTCTTAACCGCCCTCTGAAATGGTTTAGGAAGCCACTCAGTCCAAGGTCCACTGAAACCTGAGCTGGGTAAGGAGAGTATTCATTTCTCCGAGCCATGCTCAGTGACCTGGCTTATCCAGATCACTGGGTGTGGATCTGAAAGGTCAGTTTCCATGCAGGAATTTTCTAGAGTGAAGAAGGAGCACCGCCCCACCGAGGACTTACTGAAAACTCTTACACAATTAGTGTCTTCTACATTACAATAGTGACTACACATCATAAACAGTGACTTTGGGACATCCTGGGGCCATGAAAGACTCTTTAAGTCAGCAAGTCTTATCTCACCTGCGACAGTATTTAGCCTCCTGGTAGACTGGCTAACACTGTTATCAGTAAAATTACCTTAGCACATGTAAATGTGGCACGGGGAGTGGCTCAAAGATCAACTATCAAAGCCATTGCTATGTTTACTGATGCTCTTTTTTAATTGTAGAAATAAGGACAAGAGTGGCAGCCACCCAAATATTCTGGACTACGAGAATGACAAGAAGCCGTTACAGTCTGCCCAGTCTGACAGCTACCTTTCTGGAGGTAAGGCAATTTTAAATCTGAACTCTTGCATTAGGTGTTACTCTGTCTGACTGAATTCTCCTCATCTTACCGCAGGATTCCACCAATTTTAACACTGTAAGGTTTAAAAAGTAAAGTTTATTTATTAGTCACAAGTAAGGCTCATAAGAGTAGGCCATCTGGCCCCTCAAGCCTGCTCCGCCATTCAATAAGATCATGGCCGATCTTTTCATGGACTCAGCTCCGCTTACCCGCCCACTCACCATAACACTTATTTCCTTTACTGTTCAAAAATGTATCTATCCTTGCCTTAAAAACATTCAACGAGGTAGCCTCAACTGCTTCACTGGGCAGGGAATTCCACAGATTCACAACCCTTTGTGTGAAGAAGTTCCTCCCCAGCTCAGTCCTAAATATACTGCCCCTTATTTTGAGTAAGAAGTTTAACAACACCAGGTTAAAGTCCAACAGGTTTATTTGGTAGCAGATTTTCTACCAAATAAACCTGTTGGACTTTAACCTGGTGTTGTTAAACTTCTTACTGTGTTCACCCCAGTCCAACGCTGGCATCTCCACATCATGACTACCTTATTTTGAGGCCATGTCCCCTAGTTCTAGTTTCACCTGCCCATGGAAACAACATCCTTGCTTCTATCTTATCTATTCCCTTCATAATCGTATACGTTACATTATGCTTACATTAACACTGCAATTAAGTTACTGTGAAATTCCCCTACTCGCCACACTCCGGTGCCTGTTCGAAAATTTAGCACGGCCAATGCACCCTAACCAGCACGTCTTTCGGACTGTGGGAGGAAACCAGAGCACCCGGAGGAAACCCACGCAGACACAGGGAGAACGTGCAAACTCCACACAGACAGTGACCCACGCCGGGTCCCTGGCACTGTGAAGCAGCATTGCTAACCAGTGTGCTACCGTGACGCCCCTGTAAGGTAACAACACTAGTCTGAATCCCCTCATCTTACCTCGGAATTTTAACACTGTAGAGTAAGAACTCTGGTCTGTCATTCCTTCAATAGCCAAAATTCATCCTCCTTGAACCAAATGTTACTGAATTTAAAAGGCTTAAATTTGAGGACAGGATTAGGTTTGTATTTCCCTAAATACATAAGGTTTAGGGGCAATCTAATTGAGGTATTTAAGGTGACTAGTGGATTTGATGTGTAGATAGAAACTAGCCAAAACGCTTGACCTGAAAACACGCTTGTCTGGATAGGAGGTGAGAATGAGTTGAGCTCCAATGTAATGCTCCCTCCCATCATTCCCACAGTTGGCCTGCCTTCTTGTACTCTCTGGTAAGGTTCCTGCGTCCTGAATAAGGGGGCATAGCCTTAAAAGTTAAAGCTAGGCTGTTAAGGGGTGATGTCAGGAGGCATTTTGTCACACAAAGGGCAGTAGAAATCTGGGACTTGTTCGCCTGAAAGTTGGGTTGAAAATTTCAAAACTGGCAGAGATAGATTTTTGTTACAGAACCAAGAGTTGGGAGTTAAAATACAGATCAACCATTGAATGGCGAAACAGGCTCAAGAGACTGTATAGTCTCCTCCTGTTTTCTTTGCTCCTCACAGGTTACATAAGAGAAGTTGAGAGCAGAAGGCCTCTTTTGGCCATTTTGATTTCATCCATTCCAAATCTGCTGGCTGAAATTCTCCGGTTCTTCCCGTCGGTGGAATCTTCTGGTCCCGTCAATGGCGACCTCCCCCCTCATCCATGGAAGATCCCGCCACTGGCCAATGGCAGGCTGTCTCTGCCACCACAAAATACACCGCGGGGGCAGAGGTACAGAAAATCCGGCCCCCTATCTTTCCATTATGATAACTTCCACCTGATGATAGGATGTCTGCTTAACATCCCAGTGGCTAGCACTGCTGCCTCACAGCGCCAGGGTCCCAGATTCGATTCCCAACTCAGGTCACTGTCTGTGTGGAGTTTGCACGTTCTCCCCGTGTCTGCGTGGATTTCCCCCCGGGTGCTCCGGTTTCCTCCCACAATCCAAAGATGTGCGGGTTAGGTTAAAAGCGAATTCCTGCAGATGCTGGAATCTGAACCCAAAAGAGAAAATGCTGGAAAATCTCAGCAGGTCTGGCAGCATCCGTAAGGCGAGAAAAGAGCTGACGTTTCGAGTCCAGATGGCGCTTTGTCAAAGCTGCGAGTTAGGTTGATTGGCCATGTTCAATTGCCCCTTAGTGTCAGGGGGATTAGCAGGGTGGAGTTACGGGAATAGGGCCTGGGTGGGATTGTTGTCAGTGCAGGCTCGATGGACCGAATGGTCTCCTTCTGTACTTCCCTAACCCTACCTTCTGTAGGGATTCTGAGGAATTTCTATGAACACTAGAGTGTCAGCTAACCTTGAGTGAAGACATCAAGTGGGGCTTCAACCCAAAACCTCTGACCAAGAAGGAGCAATGCTTTTTGAAGTGAGCGGATAGTGTGAGACAATACTGTAAGAACAAGAGGAAATAATAATAATTCTGGTGGCCACACTACCAGAAGGATGTGGAGGCTTTGGAGAGGGTACAGAGAAGATTTACCAGGATGTTGCCTGGTATGGAGGGCATTAGCTATGAGGAGAGGTTGGAGAAACTTTGTTTGTTCTCACTGGAACGACAGAGGTTAAGGGGCGACCTGATAGAAGTCTACAAGATTATGAGGGGCATGGACACAGTGGATAGTCAGAAGCTTTTTCCCAGGGTGGAAGAGTCAATTACTAGGGGGTATAGGTTTAAGGGGCAAGGTTTAAAGGAGATGTACGAGGCAAGTTTTTTTTTATACAGAGGATAGTGGGTGTCTGGAACTCGCTGCCGGGGGAGGTAGTGGAAGTGGATACGATAGTGACTTTTAAGGGGCGTCAGGACAAATAAATGAATAGGATGGGAATAGAGGGATATGGTCCCCGGAAGGGTAGGGGGTTTTAGTTCAGTCGGTGCAGGCTTGGAAGGACCTGTTCCTGTGCTGTAACTTTCTTTGTTCTTTGTATTCAAAATTATAAATGGCTTTGACAGAATAAAGAAGGAGAAATTGTTCCCAATGGCAGAAGGGTCAACTTCCAGAGGACACAGATTTAAGGGACTGCCAAAAAGAACTAAACAGCATGAGGAAACCTATTTTTTACACAGCGAGTTGTTGTGATTTAGAACCGCATTACTTGAAATAATGGCGGAGGCAGATTCAATAGTAACTTTCACAAGGGAATTGAATAAGTACTTGAAAGGTATTGCAGGGTTACGGGGAGAGGGCAGTGAACTGTGTTGAATTGGATAACTCTTTCCCAAGTGCGAGTAAGATGGGCTGAACGGCCTCTGTTTCATTCTGTGATAACCCTACAACCTCCGTTTTCAGTCAGGGTATTGAAAAGGAAGATAAGAAAAAATAAAGATTGTGGCCGTGCCTGAACCAAGGCTTGCATCCATTTGCCTCTCGGTTGCTGATCTCACACTTATGGAAGGAATTGAGGAGTTAAAGAACTAAGTTGGGTCCATGGCACTCGGGTATATCTCTTAATGACTAGCTTGCAGCAGCACAAGAGAGCTGGCATTTCATAAGTTTCTTAAGATATAGGAGCAGAATTAGGCCATTCAGCCCATCGAGTCTGCTCCGCCATTCGATCATGGCTGATATGCTCCTCATCCCCATTTTCCTGCCTTCTCCCCATAACCCTTCAACCCATTACCAATTAAAAATCTGTCTAACTCCTCCTTAAATTTACTCACTGTCCCAGCATCCACCGCACTTTGGGGCAGCGAATTCCACAGATTCACAACCCTTTGGGAGAAGTAGTTTCTCCTCAACTCTGTTTTAAATTTGTTACTCCTTATCCTAAGACTATGACCTCTTGTCCTAGAATGCCCCACAAGAGGAAGCATCCGCTCCCCATCTACTTTATCCATACCTTTTATCATAGAACCATAGAACATTACAGCACAGAAACAGGTCTTTTGGCACTTCGCGCCTGTGCCGAACCATTTTTGTGCCTAGTCCCACTGACCTGCACCTGGACCATATCCCTCCACACCCCTCTCATCCATGTACCTGTCCAAGTTTTTCTTAAATGTTAAAAGTGAGCCCGCATTCACCACCTCATCTGGCAGCTCATTCCAAACTCCCACCACCCTCTGTGTGAAGAAGCCCCCCCTAATATTCCCTTTAAACTTTTCCCCCCTCACCCTTAACCCATGTCCTCTAGTTATTTTCTCCCCTAGCCTCAGTGGAAAAAGCCTGCTTGCATTCACTATCTATACCCATCATAATTTTATACACCTCTATCAAATCTTCCCTCATTCTTCTACACTCCAGGGAATAAAGTCCTAACCTATTCAACCTTTCTCTGTAACTCAGTTTCTCAAGTCCCGGCAACATCCTTGTAAACCTTCTCTGCACTCTTTCAACCTTATTAATAGCATTCCTGTAATTAGGTGACCAAAACTGCACACAACACTCTAAATTCGGCCTCACCAATGTCTTATACAACCTCACCATAACATTCCAACTCCTATACTCAATACTTTGATTTATAAAGGCCAATGTACCAAAAGCACTCTTTATGACCCTATCTACCTGTGACGCCACTTTTAGGGAATTATGTATCTGTATTCCCAGATCCCTCTGTTCTACTGCACTCTTCAGTATCCTACCATTTACCTTGTATGTTCTACCTTGGTTTGTCCTTCCAAAGTGAAATACCTCACACTTGTCTGCATTAAACTCCATCTGCCATGTTTCTAGCTGGTCCAAATCCCTCTGCAAGCTTTGAAAACCTTCCTCACTGTCCACTACACCTCCAATCTTTGTATCATCAGCAAACTTGCTGATCCAATTTACCACATTATCATCCAGATCATTTATATAGATGACAAACAACAATGGACCCAGCACTGATCCCTGTGGCACACCACTAGTCACAGGCCTTCACTCAGAGAAGCAATCCTCCACTACCACTCTCTGGCTTCTTCCACTGAGTCAATGTCTAATCCAATTTACTACCTCTCCATGTATACCTAGCAACTGAACCTTCCTGACTAACCTCCCATGCGGGACCTTGTCAAAGGCCTTACTGAAGTCCATGTAGACAACATTCACTGTCTTCCCTTCATCCACTTTCCTGGTAACCTCCTCGAAAAACTCGAATAGATTGGTTAAACATGACCTACCACGCACAAAGCCATGTTGACTCTCCCTAATAAGACCCTGTCTATCCAAATATTTGTAGATCCTATCTCTTAATACTCCTTCCAATAATTTACCTACTACTGACGTCAAACT